>NC_088411.1:46517765-46534313 GCF_034236695.1 Oncorhynchus nerka
TAAAAGTGGAGAAAATATCACCAATCAGGGGGGTAATAGTCTGTGTGGACGATCAGGGGGGTAACAGTCTGTGTGGACGATCAGGGGGTAATAGTCTGTGTGGACGATCAGGGGTAATAGTCTGTGTTTTTTACGATCAGGGGGTAATAGTCTGTGTGGACGATCAGGGGGTAATAGTCTGTGTGGACAATCAGGGGGTAATAGTCTGTGTGGACGATCAGGGGGTAATAGTCTGTGTGGACGATCAGGGGGTAATAGTCTGTGTGGACAATCAGGGGGTAATAGTCTGTGTGGACGATCAGGGGGTAATAGTCTGTGTGGACGATCAGGGGGTAATAGTCTGTGTGGACAATCAGGGGGTAATAGTCTGTGTGGACGATCAGGGGGTAATAGTCTGTGTGGACGATCAGGGGGTAATAGTCTGTGTGGACGATCAGGGGGTAATAGTCTGTGTGGACGATCAGGGGGTAATAGTCTGTGTGGACGATCAGGGGGTAATAGTCTGTGTGGACGATCAGGGGGGTAATAGTCTGTGTGGACGATCAGGGGGTAATAGTCTGTGTGGACGATCAGGGGTAATAGTCTGTGTGGACGATCAGGGGGTAATAGTCTGTGTGGACGATCAGGGGGTAACAGTCTGTGTGGACGATCAGGGGGTAACAGTCTGTGTGGACGATCAGGGGGTAACAGTCTGTGTGGACGATCAGGGGGTAATAGTCTGTGTGGACGATCAGGGGGTAATAGTCTGTGTGGACGATCAGGGGGTAGTAGTCTGTGTGGACGATCAGGGGGGTAACAGTCTGTGTGGACGATCAGGGGGGTAATAGTCTGTGTGGACGATCAGGGGGGTAATAGTCTGTGTGGACGATCAGGGGGGTAATAGTCTGTGTGGACGATCAGGGGGGTAATAATCTGTGTGGACGTTTGAGTAATTGTTCAGTAGTCTTCAGGGGTTAGCAGCTGTTAAGGAGCCTTTTGGTCAAAGACTTGGTGTTTCTAATAAACACTTGCCGTGCGGTAGCAGAGAGAACAGTCT
This sequence comes from Oncorhynchus nerka, assembly GCF_034236695.1. Classification (NCBI taxonomy): domain Eukaryota; kingdom Metazoa; phylum Chordata; class Actinopteri; order Salmoniformes; family Salmonidae; genus Oncorhynchus; species Oncorhynchus nerka. Next base: position 46,518,802 of record NC_088411.1, read on the forward strand.
CTGACTTGGGTGGCAGGAGGCTTTGACCATTTTTAAGGCCCTTCCTCTGACACCGCCTGGTATAGAGGTTCTGGATGGCAGGAAGCTTGGCCCCGGTGATGTACTAGGTCGTACACACTACTCTATTTAGGGCCTTCCTACCAGGCTTATAGAGCATGACACGGTGTCTGTGTGTCTGCCTATTCCAAACAGTGGGCCTCACTCTGGAATCGATCTATCACGCTTCTGGCGCCGACTGAGATGGCCGCCTCGCTTCGCGTTCCTAGGAAACTATGCAGTTTTTTGTTTTTTTTTACGTGTTATTTCTTACATTAGTACCCCAGGTCATCTTAGGTTTCATTACATACAGTCGAGAAGAACTACTGAATATAAGATCAGCGTCAACTCACCATCTGTACGACCAAGAATATGTTTTCCGCGACACGGATACTGTGTTCTGCCTTACAAACAGGACAACGGAATGGATCGCATGCAGCGACCCAAGGAAACGACTCCGAAAAAGAGGGAAACGAGGCGGTGTTCTGGTCAGACTCCGAAAAAGGGCACATCGCGCACCACTCCCCAGCATTCTTCTTGCCAATGTCCAGTCTCTTGACAACAAGGTTGACGAAATCCGAGCAAGGGTAGCATTCCAGAGGGACATCAGAGACTGCAACGTTCTCTGCTTCACGGAAACATGGCTTACTGGGAAGACGCTATCCGATGCGGTGCAGCCAACGGGTTTCTCCACGCATCGCGCCGACAGAAACAAACATCTTTCTGGTAAGAAGAGTGGCGGGGGCGTATGCCTCATGACTAACGAGACATGGTGTGATGAAGGAAACATACAGGAACTCAAATCCTTCTGTTCACCTGATTTAGAATTCCTCACAATCAAATGTAGACCGCATTATCTTCCAAGAGAATTCTCTTCGATTATAATCACAGCCGTATATATCCCCCCCAAGCAGACACATCGATGGCTCTGAACGAACTTTATTTAACTCTTTGCAAACTGGAAACCATTTATCCGGAGGCTGCATTCATTGTAGCTGGGGATTTTAACAAAGCTAATCTGAAAACAAGACTCCCTAAATTTTATCAGCATATCGATTGCGCAACCAGGGGTGGTAAAACCTTGGATCATTGTTACTCTAACTTCCGCGACGCATATAAGGCCCTGCCCCGCCCCCCTTTCGGAAAAGCTGACCACGACTCCATTTTGCTGATCCCTGCCTACAGGCAGAAACTAAAACAAGAGGCTCCCACGCTGAGGTCTGTCCGACGCTGGTCAGACCAAGCTGACTCCACACTCCAAGACTGCTTCCATCACGTGGACTGGGACATGTTTCGTATTGCATCACATGGAAATATTGACGAATAAGCTGATTCGGTGTGCGAGTTCATTAGAACGTGCGTCGAAGATGTCGTTCCCATAGCAACGATAAAAACATTCCCAAACCAGAAACCGTGGATTGATGGCAGCATTCGCGTGAAACTGAAAGCGCGAACCACTGCTTTCAATCAGGGCAAGGTGTCTGGTAACATGTCCGAATATAAACAATGCAGCTATTCCCTCCGCAAGGCTATTAAACAAGCTAAGCGTCAGTACAGAGACAAAGTGGAATCTCAATTCAATGGCTCAGACACAAGAGGCATGTGGCAGGGTCTACAGTCAATCACGGACTACAAGAAGAAACCCAGCCCAGTCACGGACCAGGATGTCTTGCTCCCAGGCAGACTAAATAACTTTTTGCCCGCTTTGAGGACAATACAGTGCCACTGACACGGCCTGCAACGAAAACATGCGGTCTCTCCTTCACTGCAGCCGAGGTGAGTAAGACATTTAAACGTGTTAACCCTCGCAAGGCTGCAGGCCCAGACGGCATCCCCAGCCGCGCCCTCAGAGCATGCGCAGACCAGCTGGCCGGTGTGTTTACGGACATATTCAATCAATCCCTATACCAGTCTGCTGTTCCCACATGCTTCAAGAGGGCCACCATTGTTCCTGTTCCCAAGAAAGCTAAGGTAACTGAGCTAAACAACTACCGCCCGTAGCACTCACTTCCGTCATCATGAAGTGCTTTGAGAGACTAGTCAAGGACCATATCACCTCCACCCTACCTGACACCCTAGACCCACTCCAATTTGCTTACCGCCCAAATAGGTCCACAGACGATGCAATCTCAACCACACTGCACACTGCCCTAACCCACCTGGACAAGAGGAATACCTATGTGAGGATGCTGTTCATCGACTACAGCTCGGCATTCAACACCATAGTACCCTCCAAGCTCGTCATCAAGCTCGAGACCCTGGGTCTCGACCCCGCCCTGTGCAACTGGGTACTGGACTTCCTGACGGGCCGCCCCCAGGTGGTGAGGGTAGGCAACAACATCTCCTCCCCGCTGATCCTCAACACGGGGCCCCACAAGGGTGCGTTCTGAGCCCTCTCCTGTACTCCCTGTTCACCCACGACTGCGTGGCCACGCACGCCTCCAACTCAATCATCAAGTTTGCGGACGACACAACAGTGGTAGGCTTGATTACCAACAACGACGAGACGGCCTACAGGGAGGAGGTGAGGGCCCTCGGAGTGTGGTGTCAGGAAAATAACCTCACACTCAACGTCAACAAAACTAAGGAGATGATTGTGGACTTCAGGAAACAGCAGAGGGAACACCCCCCTATCCACATCGATGGAACAGTAGTGGAGAGGGTAGCAAGTTTTAAGTTCCTCGGCATACACATCACAGACAAACTGAATTGGTCCACTCACACTGACAGCGTCCTGAAGAAGGCGCAGCAGCGCCTCTTCAACCTCAGGAGGCTGAAGAAATTCGGCTTGTCACCAAAAGCACTCACAAACTTCTACAGATGCACAATCGAGAGCATCCTGGCGGGCTGTATCACCGCCTGGTACGGCAACTGCTCCGCCCTCAACCGTAAGGCTCTCCAGAGGGTAGTGAGGTCTGCACAACGCACAACGATGCACTCCAAGTTCCGGGGGAATCGTCCCATCATTTTAGCGCATCCTCCACCCCCTTTTTAGAGGAGAGCTTTATTACTATAATTAGGCTATACATGCGAAAGTTCTACTGAATAGAACTTTCGCATTCCGGTCGCATTCCGCTTCGCTCCACAGGTAGTATCATATTTTCATTTCATTTCATTACAGTCCCAACGGTGTGATTTGTTTGATCGTAGCTAGCTACATAGCTAGCTACATAGCCGTCTTTGTTTCAAAGATAATTGTGTAGTCTAGAGCGATTTTCTAGGTTAGCTAGCCAGCTATTGTCGTTCTCCTAACGCAACGTAACGTAACCAACACTGCTAGCTAGCCAGCTTGCCCCCGAAAAGCAGCATTGTAGAAACTTCACACTCAACGGAACGACTTGATTAGGGTAGTGTCAACAACGCAGCTAGCCTACCTCAGCAGTACTGTATCATTTTAATCATTTTAGTCAATTAGATTCTTGCTACGTAAGCTTAACTTTCTGAACATTCGAGACGTGTAGTCCACTTGTCATTCCAATCTCCTCTGCATTAGCGTAGCCTCTTCTCTAGCCTGTCAACTATGTGTCTGTCTATCCCTGTTCTCTCCTCTGCACAGACCATACAAACGCTCCACACCGCATGGCCGCGGCCACCCTAATCTGGTGGTCCCAGCGCGCACGACCCACGTGGAGTTCCAGGTCTCCGGTAGCCTCTGGAACTGCCGATCTGCGGCCAACAAGGCAGAGTTCATCTCAGCCTATGCCTCCCTCCAGTCCCTCGACTTCTTGGCTCTGACGGAAACATGGATCACCACAGACAACACCGCTACTCCTACTGCTCTCTCTTCGTCCGCCCACGTGCTCTCGCACACCCGAGAGCTTCTGGTCAGCGGGGTGGTGGCACCGGGATCCTCATCTCTCCCAAGTGGTCATTCTCTCTTTCTCCCCTTACCCATCTGTCTATCGCCTCCTTTGAATTCCATGCTGTCACAGTTACCAGCCCTTTCAAGCTTAACATCCTTATCATTTATCGCCCTCCAGGTTCCCTCGGAGAGTTCATCAATGAGCTTGATGCCTTGATAAGCTCCTTTCCTGAGGACGGCTCACCTCTCACAGTTCTGGGCGACTTTAACCTCCCCACGTCTACCTTTGACTCATTCCTCTCTGCCTCCTTCTTTCCACTCCTCTCCTCTTTTGACCTCACCCTCTCACCTTCCCCCCTACTCACAAGGCAGGCAATACGCTCGACCTCATCTTTACTAGATGCTGTTCCTCCACTAACCTCATTGCAACTCCCCTCCAAGTCTCCGACCACTACCTTGTATCCTTTTCCCTCTCGCTCTCATCCAACACTTCCCACACTGCCCCTACTCGGATGGTATCGCGCCGTCCCAACCTTCGCTCTCTCTCCCCCGCTACTCTCTCCTCTTCCATCCTATCATCTCTTCCCTCTGCTGAAACCTTCTCCAACCTATCTCCTGATTCTGCCTCCTCAACCCTCCTCTCCTCCCTTTCTGCATCCTTTGACTCTCTATGTCCCCTATCCTCCAGGCCGGCTCGGTCCTCCCCTCCCGCTCCGTGGCTCGACGACTCATTGCGAGCTCACAGAACAGGGCTCCGGGCAGCCGAGCGGAAATGGAGGAAAACTCGCCTCCCTGCGGACCTGGCATCCTTTCACTCCCTCCTCTCTACATTTTCCTCCTCTGTCTCTGCTGCTAAAGCCACTTTCTACCACTCTAAATTCCAAGCATCTGCCTCTAACCCTAGGAAGCTCTTTGCCACCTTCTCCTCCCTCTTGAATCCTCCTCCCCCCTCATCCCTCTCTGCAGATGACTTCGTCAACCATTTTGAAAAGAAGGTCGACGACATCCGATCCTCGTTTGCTAAGTCAAACGACACCGCTGGTTCTGCTCACACTGCCCTACCCTGTGCTCTGACCTCTTTCTCCCCTCTCTCTCCAGATGACATCTCGCGTCTTGTGACGGCCGGCCGCCCAACAACCTGCCCGCTTGACCCTATCCCCTCCTCTCTTCTCCAGACCATCTCCGGTGACCTTCTCCCTTACCTCACCTCGCTCATCAACTCATCCCTGACCGCTGGCTACGTCCCTCCCGTCTTCAAGAGAGCGAGAGTTGCACCCCTTCTGAAAAAACCTACACTCGATCCTCCGATGTCAACAACTACAGACCAGTATCCCTTCTTTCTTTTCTCTCCAAAACTCTTGAACGTGCCGTCCTTGGCCAGCTCTCCCGCTATCTCTCTCAGAATGACCTTCTTGATCCAAATCAGTCAGGTTTCAAGACTAGTCATTCAACTGAGACTGCTCTTCTCTGTATCACGGAGGCGCTCTGCACTGCTAAAGCTAACTCTCTCTCCTCTGCTCTCATCCTTCTAGACCTATCGGCTGCCTTCGATACTGTGAACCATCAGATCCTCCTCTCCACCCTCTCCGAGTTGGGCATCTCCGGCGCGGCCCACGCTTGATTGCGTCCTACCTGACAGGTCGCTCCTACCAGGTGGCGTGGCGAGAACCGTCTCCTCACCACGTGCTCTCACCACTGGTGTCCCCCAGGGCTCTGTTCTAGGCCTCTCCTATTCTCGCTATACACCAAGTCACTTGGCTCTGTCATAACCTCACATGGTCTCTCCTATCATTGCTATGCAGACGACACACAATTAATCTTCTCCTTTCCCCCTTCTGACGACCAGGTGGCGAATCGCATCTCTGCATGTCTGGCAGACATATCAGTGTGGATGACGGATCATCACCTCAAGCTGAACCTCGGCAAGACGGAGCTGCTCTTCCTCCCGGGAAGGACTGCCCGTTCCATGATCTCGCCATCACGGTTGACAACTCCATTGTGTCCTCGTCCCAGAGCGCTAAGAACCTTGGCGTGATCCTGGACAACACCCTGTCGTTCTCAAATAACATCAAGGCGGTGGCCCGTTCCTGTAGGTTCATGCTCTACAACATCCGCAGAGTACGACCCTGCCTCACACAGGAAGCGGCGCAGGTCCTAATCCAGGCACTTGTCATCTCCCGTCTGGATTACTGCAACTCGCTGTTGGCTGGGCTCCCTGCCTGTGCCATTAAACCCCTACAACTCATCCAGAACGCCGCAGCCCGTCTGGTGTTCAACCTTCCCAAGTTCTCTCACGTCACCCCGCTCCTCCGCTCTCTCCACTGGCTTCCAGTTGAAGCTCGCATCCGCTACAAGACCATGGTGCTTGCCTACGGAGCTGTGAGGGGAACGGCACCTCAGTACCTCCAGGCTCTGATCAGGCCCTACACCCAAACAAGGGCACTGCGTTCATCCACCTCTGGCCTGCTCGCCTCCCTACCACTGAGGAAGTACAGTTCCCGCTCAGCCCAGTCAAAACTGTTCGCTGCTCTGGCCCCCCAATGGTGGAACAAACTCCCTCACGACGCCAGGACAGCGGAGTCAATCACCACCTTCCGGAGACACCTGAAACCCCACCTCTTTAAGGAATACCTAGGATAGGATAAAGTAATCCTTCTCACCCCCCCCCCCCCTTAAAAGACCTAGATGCACTATTGTAAAGTGGCTGTTCCACTGGATGTCATAAGGTGAAAGCACCAATTTGTAAGTCGCTCTGGATAAGAGCGTCTGCTAAATGACTTAAATGTAAATGTAAATGTAATCACCGGGGGCAAACTACCTGCCCTCCAGGACACCTACACCACCCGATGTTACAGGAAGGCCATAAAGATCACCAAGGACATCAAACACCCGAACCACTGCCTGTTCACCCCGCTATCATCCAGAAGGCGAGGTCAGTACAGGTGCATCAAAGCTGGGACCGAGAGACTGAAAAACAGCTTCTATCTCAAGGCCATCAGACTGTTAAACAGCCACCACTAACATTGAGTGGCTGCTGCCAACACACTGTCATTGACACTGACCCAACTCCAGCCACTTTAATAATGGGAATTGATGGGAAATGTTGTAAATATATCACTAGCCACTTTAAACAATGCTATCTTATATAATGTTACTTACCCTACATTATTCATCTCATATGCATACGTATATACTGTACTCTAGATCATCGACTGCATCCTTATGTCACTAGCCACTTTAACTATGCCACTTTGTTTACTTTGTCTACATACTCATCTCATATGTATATACTGTACTCGATACCATCTACTGTATGCTGCTCTGTACCATCACTCATTCATATATCCTTATGTACATATTCCTTATCCCCTTACACTGTGTATAAGACAGTAGTTTTGGAATTGTTAGTTAGATTACTTGTTGGTTATCACTGCATTGTCGGAACTAGAAGCACAAGCATTTCGCTACACTCGCATTAACATCTGCTAACCATGTGTATGTGACAAATAAAATTTGATTTGATTTGACACCGCCTGGTATAGAGGTTCTGGATGGCAGGAAGCTTGGACCCGGTATTGTACTGGGTCGTACACACTACCCTATGTAGGGCCTTCCTCTGACACCGCCTGGTATAGAGGTTCTGGATGGCAGGAAACCTGGCCCCGGTGATGTACTGGGCCATACGCACTACTCTCTGTAGGGCCTTCCTTCCTCTGACACCGCCTGGTATAGAGGTTCTGGATGGCAGGAAGCTTGGCCCCGGTGATGTACTAGGTCGTACACACTACTCTATGTAGGGCCTTCCTCTGACACCGCCTGGTATAGAGGTTCTGGATGGCAGGAAGCTTGGCCCCGGTGATGTACTAGGTCGTACACACTACTTGCGGTCAGAGGCCGAACAGTTACCATAAACCTAACCATAGTGTGTAGACGCCTGTGTGTGTGTGTGTGTCTGTGTGTATTAGCGTATGTGTGTGTGTGCGTACACTGTGCGTGAATGTGTGTGTGTGTGTGTGCGTGCGTGCGTGCGTGCGTACGCCGTATGAGAACATCATCATCAGAATTGAAACCGCTTGACCTCTTTATCACTGGGGTCAATTGGGTCAGTTACAGAGCACAATGGCAGCTTGCGAACACACACACACACACACACACACACACACACACACACACACACACACACACACACAAACTCTTCGGGAATGAACACAATGACAGCCAGCCAGCACAAGAGTCTATTAGATCATTTCCCATAAACCTCCATCAATTCAGCACGACTGACTTCCAACAAAGAGTGTGTGTGTGTGTGTGTGTGTGTGTGTGTGTGTGTGTGGCAGTCACAGTGTGAGTCAAGATGTCAAGGCTACATTAAATCTCTACAGCTGCTGTAGGCCACTAGTCAAATTAAATCAAATGTTATTTATCGGTTGCATAAACATATTTAGTGGATGTTATAAGTCATAACAATAAACACAAATCTAAAAGTTAAAGAATGGAATTAAGAAATGTATAGATATTAGGTTGGAACTAGAAACTGAGCTGTCATGTCTGTTGGAACTAGAAGCAGAGCTGTCATGTCTGTTGGAACTAGAAACAGAGCTGTCATGTCTGTTGGAACTAGAAACAGAGCTGTCATGTCTGTTGGAACTATAAACAGAGCTGTCATGTCTGTTGGAACTAGAAGTAGAGCTGTCATGTCTGTTGGAACTAGAAGTAGAGCTGTCATGTCTGTTGGAACTAGAAGTAGAGCTGTCATGTCTGTTGGAACTAGAAGTAGAGCTGTCATGTCTGTTGGAACTAGAAGTAGAGCTGTCATGTCTGTTGGAACTAGAAGTAGAGCTGTCATGTCTGTTGGAACTAGAGGTAGAGCTGTCATGTCTGTTGGAACTAGAAACAGAGCTGTCATGTCTGTTGGAACTAGAAACAGAGCTGTCATGTCTGTTGGAACTAGAAGTAGAGCTGTCATGTCTGTTGGAACTAGAAACAGAGCTGTCATGTCTGTTGGAACTAGAAGTAGAGCTGTCATGTCTGTTGGAACTAGAAACAGAGCTGTCATGTCTGTTGGAACTAGAAGTAGAGCTGCCGTGTCTGTTGGAACTAGAAACAGAGCTGTCATGTCTGTTGGAACTAGAGGTAGAGCTGTCATGTCTGTTGGAACTAGAAACAAAGCTGTCATGTCTGTTGGAACTAGAAACAGAGCTGTCATGTCTGTTGGAACTAGAAGTAGAGCTGTCATGTCTGTTGGAACTAGAGGTAGAGCTGTCATGTCTGTTGGAACTAGAAACAGAGCTGTCGTGTCTGTTGGAACTAGAAACAGAGCTGTCGTGTCTGTTGGAACTAGAAACAGAGCTGTCATGTCTGTTGGAACTAGAAGTAGAGCTGTCATGTCTGTTGGAACTAGAGGTAGAGCTGTCATGTCTGTTGGAACTAGAAACAGAGCTGTCGTGTCTGTTGGAACTAGAAGTAGAGCTGTCGTGTCTGTTGGAACTAGAAGTAGAGCTGTCGTGTCTGTTGGAACTAGAAACAGAGCTGCCGTGTCTGTTGGAACTAGAAGTAGAGCTGCCATGTCTGTTGGAACTAGAAGTAGAGCTGTCATGTCTGTTGGAACTAGAAACAGAGCTGTCATGTCTGTTGGAACTAGAAGTAGAGCTGTCATGTCTGTTGGAACTAGAAGTAGAGCTGTCATGTCTGTTGGAACTAGAAGTAGAGCTGTCATGTCTGTTGGAACTAGAGGTAGAGCTGTCATGTCTGTTGGAACTAGAAACAGAGCTGTCATGTCTGTTGGAACTAGAAACAGAGCTGTCATGTCTGTTGGAACTAGAAGTAGAGCTGTCATGTCTGTTGGAACTAGAAACAGAGCTGTCATGTCTGTTGGAACTAGAAGTAGAGCTGTCATGTCTGTTGGAACTAGAAACAGAGCTGTCATGTCTGTTGGAACTAGAAGTAGAGCTGTCATGTCTGTTGGAACTAGAAACAGAGCTGTCATGTCTGTTGGAACTAGAAGTAGAGCTGTAGTGTCTGTCAGCGCCATCTTATTTGGGCCAAGATGCTGTGAGTTACTACCCAAGATGTCAAGTCTACATTAAAGACTCTACAGGTGCTGTGAGTTACTACCCAATATGTCAAGTCTACATTAACCTCTTGAAACTCTCGGGGCAGTATTTCATTTTTGGATGAAAAACGTTCCTGTTTTAAACAAGATATTTTGTCACGAAAAGATGCTCGACTATGCATATAATTGACAGCTTTGGAAAGAAAACACTCTGACGTTTCCAAAACTGCAAAGATATTGTCTGTGAGTGCCACAGAACTAATGCTACAGGCGAAACCAAGATAAAATTTCATACAGGAAGTGAGCCAGATTTTGAATACGCTGTGTTCCAATGTCTCCTTATATGGCTGTGAATGCGCAAGGAATGAGCCTACAATTTCTGTCGTTTCCCCAAGGTGTCTGCAGCATTGTGACGTATTTGTAGGCATATCATTGGAAAATTGACCATAAGAGACTACATTTACCAGGTGTCCGCTCGGTGTCCTCCGTCGAAACTATTGCGTAATCTCCAGGTGCGTGCATTTTTCCATTTGCTTCAGAGGAGAAACCAAACTGCCACGAATGATTTATCATCGAATAGATATGTGAAAAACACCTTGAGGATTGATTCTAAACATCGTTTGCCATGTTTCTGTCGAAATTATGAAGTTAATTTGGAAAAAAGTTTGCGTTGTAATGACTGAATTTTCAGGGTCTTTTCTTAGCCAAAAGTGATGAACAAAACGGAGCGATTTCTCCTACACAAATAATATTTTTGGAAAAACTGAACATTTGCTATCTAACTGAGAGGCTCCTCATTGAAAACATCCGAAGTTCTTCAAAGGTAAATAATTTTATTTGAATGCTTTTCTTGTTTTTGTGAAAATGTTGCCTGCTGAATGCTAGGCTTAATGCTATGCTAGCTATCAATACTCTTACACAAATGCTTGTGTAGCTATGGTTGAAAAGCATATTTTTTCCAAATCTGAGATGACAGTGTTGTTAACAAAAGGCTAAGTTTGTGAGCCAATATATTTATTTCATTTCATTTGCGATTTTCATGAATAGTTAACGTTGCGTTATGGTAATGAGCTTGAGGCTATAATTACGGGATTGCTCGTCGCAACAGGTTAAAGACTCTACAGGTGCTGTGTTTGGGGAAGGCCCTTTCCTGTTTCAGCATGACAATGCCCCCCCGTGCACAAAGCGAGGTCCACACAGAAATGGTTTGTCGAGATGGGTGTGGAAGAAATTGATTGGCCTGCACAGAGCCCTGACTCCAACCCGTTCGAACACCTTTGGGATGAATTGCAATGCCGACTGCGAGCCAGGCCTTAATCGCCCAACATCAGTGCCCGACCTAACTAATGCTCTTGTGGCTGAATGGAAGCAAGTCCCTGCAGCAATGATCCAATTAGAGATCGACCGATTATGATTTTTCAACGCCGATACCAATTATTGGAGGACCAAAAAAAGCCGATACCAATTAATCGTTTTATATATATATATATATGTAATAGTGACAATTACAACAATACTGAATGTACACTCTAATTTTAACTTAATATAATACATCAATAAAAATCTAATCTCAAATAAATAATGAAACATTGGTTTAAATAATCCACAAACAAAGTGTTGGAGAAGAAAGTAAAATGTAAGAAAGATGACGTTTCAGTTCCTTTCCTTACTCAGAACATGAGAACATATGAAAGCTGGTGGTTCCTTTTAACATGAGTCTTCAATATTCCCAGGTAAGAAGTTATAGGTTGTAGTTATTATATAAGTTTATTTCCCTCTATACCATTTTTGTATTTCATTAACCTTTGACTATTGGATGTTCTTATTGGCACTATAGTATTGCCAGCCTAATCTCGGGAGTTGATAGGCTTGAAGTCATAAACAGCGCTGTGCTTAAAGCATTGCTATGAGCTGCTGGCAAACGCAGTAAAGTGATGTTTGAATGAATGCTTACGAGCCTGCTGCAGCCTACCACCGCTCAGTCAGACTGCTCTATCAAATATCAAATCATAGACTTGTGTAACGGATGTGAAACGGCTAGCTTAGTTAGTTAGCGGTAGTATGCGCTAATAGCGTTTCAATCGGTGACGTCACTTGCTCTGAGACCTTGAAGTAGTAGTTCCCCCTTGCTCTGCAAGGGCCGCGGCTTTTGTGGAGCGATGGGAAATGATGCTTCGTGGGTGACTGTTGTTGATGTGTGCAGATGGTCCCTGGTTCGCGCCCGGGTATGGGCGAGGGGACGGACTAAAGTTATACTATTACACTTGTGTAGTTAACTAGTGATTATGTTAAGATTGATTGTTTTCTATAAGATACGTTTAATGCTAGCTAGCACCTTACCTTGGGTCCTTGCTGCACTCGCGTAACAGGTGGTCAGCCTACCATGCAGTCTTCTCGTGGAGTTCAATGTAATCGGCCATAATCGGTGTCCAAAAAGGCCGATTACAGATTGTTATGAAAACTTGAAATTGGTCGGTCGACCTCTAGTTCCAACATCTAGTGGAAAGCCTTCCCAGAAGAGTGGAGGCTGTCATAGCAGCAATGTTCCAACATCTAGTGGAAAGTCTTCCCAGAAGAGTGGAGGCTGCTATAGCAGCAATGTTCCAACATCTAGTGGAAAGCCTTCCCAGAAGAGTGGAGGCTGTTATAGCAGCAATGTTCCAACATCTAGTGGAAAGCCTTCCCAGAAGAGAGGAGGCTGTCATAGCAGCAATGTTCCAACATCTAGTGGAAAGCTTTCCCAGAAGAGTGGAGGCTGTTATAGCAGCAATGTTCCAACATCTAGTGGAAAGCCTTCCCAGAAGAGTGGAGGCTGTTATAGCAGCAATGTTCCAACATCTAGTGGCAAGCTTTCCCAGAAGAGTGGAGGCTGTTATAGCAGCAATGTTCGAACATCTAGTGGAAAGCCTTCCCAGAAGAGTGGAGGCTGTTATAGCAGCAATGTTCCAACATCTAGTGGAAAGCCTTCCCAGAAGAGTGGAGGATGTTATAGCAGCAATGTTCCAACATCTAGTGGAAAGCCTTCCCAGAAGAGTGGAGGCTGTTATCGCAGCAATGTTCCAACATATAGTGGAAAGCCTTCCCAGAAGAGTGGAGGCTGTTATAGCAGCAATGTTCCAATATCGAGTGGAAAGCCTTCCCAGAAGAGTGGAGGCTGTTATAGCAGCAATGTTCCAACATCTAGTGGAAAGCTTTCCCAGAAGAGTGGAGGCTGTTATAGCAGCAATGTTCCAACATCTAGTGGAAAGCTTTCCCAGAAGAGTGGAGGTGTTATAGCAGCAATGTTCCAACATCTAGTGGAAAGCCTTCCCAGAAGAGTGGAGGCTGTTATAGCAGCAATGTTCCAACATCTAGTGGAAAGCCTTCCCAGAAGACTGGAGACTGTTATAGCAGCAATGTTCCAACATCTAGTGGAAAGCCTTCCCAGAAGAGTGGAGGCTGTTATAGCAGCAATGTTCCAACATCTAGTGGAAAGCCTTCCCAGAAGAGTGGAGGCTGTTATAGCAGCAATGTTCCAACATCTAGTGGAAAGCCTTCCCAGAAGACTGGAGACTGTTATAGCAGCAATGTTCCAACATCTAGTGGAAAGCCTTCCCAGAAGAGTGGAGGCTGTTATAGCAGCAATGTTCCAACATCTAGTGGAAAGCCTTCCCAGCAGAGTGGAGGCTGTTATAGCAGCAATGTTCCAACATCTAGTGGAAAGCCTTCCCAGAAGAGTGGAGGCTGTTATAGCAGCAATGTTCCAATATCGAGTGGAAAGCCTTCCCAGAAGAGTGGAGGCTGTTAGAGCAGCAATGTTCCAATATCGAGTGGAAAGCCTTCCCAGAAGAGTGGAGGCTGTTATCGCAGCAATGTTCCAACATCTAGTGGAAAGCCTTCCCAGAAGAGTGGAGGCTGTTATAGCAGCAATGTTCCAATATCGAGTGGAAAGCTTTCCCAGAAGAGTGGAGGCTGTTATCGCAGCAATGTTCCTACAGCTAGTGGAAAGCCTTCCCAGAAGAGTGGAGGCTGTTATAGCAGCAATGTTCCAACATCTAGTGGAAAGCCTTCCCAGAAGAGTGGAGGCTGTTATAGCAGCAATGTTCCAATATCGAGTGGAAAGCTTTCCCAGAAGAGTGGAGGCTGTTATCGCAGCAATGTTCCAACATCTAGTGGAAAGCCTTCCCAGAAGAGTGGAGGCTGTTATAGCAGCAATGTTCCAACATCTAGTGGAAAGCCTTCCCAGAAGAGTGGAGGCTGTTATAGCAGCAATGTTCCAATATCGAGTGGAAAGCTTTCCCAGAAGAGTGGAGGCTGTTATCGCAGCAATGTTCCAATATCGAGTGGAAAGCTTTCCCAGAAGAGTGGAGGCTGTTATAGCAGCAATGTTCCAACATCTAGTGGAAAGCCTTCCCAGAAGAGTGGAGGCTGTTATAGCAGCAATGTTCCAACATCTAGTGGAAAGCCTTCCCAGAAGACTGGAGACTGTTATAGCAGCAATGTTCCAACATCTAGTGGAAAGCCTTCCCAGAAGAGTGGAGGCTGTTATAGCAGCAATGTTCCAACATCTAGTGGAAAGCCTTCCCAGCAGAGTGGAGGCTGTTATAGCAGCAATGTTCCAACATCTAGTGGAAAGCCTTCCCAGAAGAGTGGAGGCTGTTAGAGCAGCAATGTTCCAATATCGAGTGGAAAGCCTTCCCAGAAGAGTGGAGGCTGTTAGAGCAGCAATGTTCCAATATCGAGTGGAAAGCCTTCCCAGAAGAGTGGAGGCTGTTATAGCAGCAATGTTCCAATATCGAGTGGAAAGCTTTCCCAGAAGAGTGGAGGCTGTTATAGCAGCAATGTTCCTACAGCTAGTGGAAAGTCTTCCCAGAAGACTGGAGACTGTTATAGCAGCAATGTTCCTACAGCTAGTGGAAAGTCTTCCCAGAAGACTGGAGACTGTTATCGCAGCAATGTTCCAACATCTAGTGGAAAGCCTTCCCAGAAGAGTGGAGGCTGTTATAGCAGCAATGTTCCAATATCGAGTGGAAAGCTTTCCCAGAAGAGTTGAGGCTGTTATAGCAGCAATGTTCCAACATCTAGTGGAAAGCCTTCCCAGAAGAGTGGAGGCTGTTATAGCAGCAATGTTCCAACATCTAGTGGAAAGCCTTCCCAGAAGACTGGAGACTGTTATAGCAGCAATGTTCCAACATCTAGTGGAAAGCCTTCCCAGAAGAGTGGAGGCTGTTATAGCAGCAATGTTCCAACATCTAGTGGAAAGCCTTCCCAGCAGAGTGGAGGCTGTTATAGCAGCAATGTTCCAACATCTAGTGGAAAGCCTTCCCAGAAGAGTGGAGGCTGTTAGAGCAGCAATGTTCCAATATCGAGTGGAAAGCCTTCCCAGCAGAGTGGAGGCTGTTATAGCAGCAATGTTCTTACAGCTAGTGGAAAGCTGATTATTGTGCACAGGGGACTGTACAGTATTTAACTCCGAAAAGAGTATTGGTTATTCAAAAAACAGTGTCGTATAGTATAGTGATACAACAGTAAATGGCAGTAATCACCTCTCGTTGATTCGAGACAGGGGAGTATATATATAACTACTGACCCTGGAACTGTCCCTGTATATAACTACTGACCCTGGAACTGTCCCTGTATATA
>NC_088411.1:46534813-46602313 GCF_034236695.1 Oncorhynchus nerka
TATAACTACTGACCCTGGAACTGTCCCTGTATATAACTACTGACCCTGGAACTGTCCCTGTATATAGCTACTGACCCTGTATATAGCTACTGACCATGTATATAGCTACTGACCCTGTATATAACTACTGACCATGTATATAGCTACTGACCCTGTATATAACTACTGACCCTGTATATAACTACTGTCCCTGTATATAGCTACTGACCCTGTATATAGCTACTGACCATGTATATAACTACTGACCCTGTATATAACTACTGACCATGTATATAACTACTGACCATGTATATAACTACTGTCCCTGTATATAACTACTGACCCTGTATATAGCTACTGACCATGTATATAACTACTGACCCTGTATATAGCTACTGACCCTGGAACTGTCCCTGTATATAACTACTGACCCTGGAACTGTCCCTGTATATAACTACTGACCCTGTATATAGCTACTGACCCTGTATATAACTACTGACCCTGTATATAGCTACTGACCCTGTATATAACTACTGACCCTGTATATAGCTACTGACCCTGTATATAACTACTGACCCTGTATATAGCTACTGACCCTGTATATAACTACTGACCCTGTATATAACTACTGACCCTGTATATAGCTACTGACCCTGTATATAACTACTGACCCTGTATATAACTACTGACCCTGTATATAACTACTGACCATGTATATAACTACTGACCCTGTATATAACTACTGACCCTGTATATAACTACTGACCCTGTATATAGCTACTGACCCTGTATATAACTACTGACCCTGTATATAGCTACTGACCCTGTATATAGCTACTGTCCCTGTATATAGCTACTGACCCTGTATATAACTACTGACCCTGTATATAGCTACTGACCCTGTATATAGCTACTGACCCTGTATATAGCTACTGACCCTGTATATAGCTACTGACCCTGTATATAACTACTGACCCTGTATATAGCTACTGACCCTGTATATAGCTACTGACCCTGTATATAACTACTGACCCTGTATATAACTACTGACCCTGTATATAGCTACTGACCCTGTATATAGCTACTGACCCTGTATATAACTACTGACCCTGTATAGCTACTGTCCCTGTATATAGCTACTGACCCTGTATATAGCTACTGACCCTGTATATAGCTACTGACCCTGTATATAGCTACTGTCCCTGTATATAGCTACTGACCCTGTATATAACTACTGACCCTGTATATAGCTACTGACCCTGTATATAGCTACTGACCCTGTATATAACTACTGACCCTGTATATAGCTACTGACCCTGTATATAGCTACTGTCCCTGTATATAGCTACTGACCCTGTATATAACTACTGACCCTGTATATAGCTACTGACCCTGTATATAACTACTGACCCTGTATATAACTACTGACCCTGTATATAGCTACTGACCATGTATATAGCTACTGACCCTGTATATAGCTACTGTCCCTGTATATAGCTACTGACCCTGTATATAACTACTGTCCCTGTATATAGCTACTGACCCTGTATATAGCTACTGACCCTGTATATAGCTACTGTCCCTGTATATAGCTACTGACCCTGTATATAGCTACTGTCCCTGTATATAGCTACTGACCCTGTATATAGCTACTGACCCTGTATATAGCTACTGTCCCTGTATATAGCTACTGACCCTGTATATAACTACTGACCCTGTATATAGCTACTGTCCCTGTATATAGCTACTGACCCTGTATATAACTACTGACCCTGTATAACTACTGACCCTGTATATAGCTACTGACCCTGTATATAACTACTGACCCTGTATATAACTACTGACCATGTATATAGCTACTGACCCTGTATATAACTACTGACCATGTATATAGCTACTGACCCTGTATATAGCTACTGACCCTGTATATAACTACTGACCATGTATATAGCTACTGACCCTGTATATAGCTACTGTCCCTGTATATAGCTACTGACCCTGTATATAACTACTGACCCTGTATATAGCTACTGACCCTGTATATAACTACTGACCCTGTATATAACTACTGACCCTGTATATAGCTACTGACCCTGTATATAGCTACTGACCCTGTATATAACTACTGACCCTGTATATAGCTACTGACCCTGTATATAGCTACTGACCCTGTATATAGCTACTGTCCCTGTATATAGCTACTGACCCTGTATATAACTACTGACCCTGTATATAGCTACTGACCCTGTATATAGCTACTGACCCTGTATATAACTACTGACCCTGTATATAGCTACTGACCCTGTATATAGCTACTGACCCTGGATATAACTGCTGACCCTGTATATATAGCTACTAACCCTGTATATAACTACTGACCCTGTATATAACTACTGACCCTGTATATAGCTACTGACCCTGTATATAGCTACTGACCCTGTATATAACTACTGACCCTGTATATAACTACTGACCCTGTATATAGCTACTGACCCTGTATATAACTACTGACCCTGTATATAGCTACTGACCCTGTATATAACTACTGACCCTGTATATAGCTACTGACCCTGTATATAACTACTGACCCTGTATATAGCTACTGACCCTGTATATAACTACTGACCCTGTATATAGCTACTGACCCTGTATATAGCTACTGACCCTGTATATAACTACTGACCCTGTATATAACTACTGACCCTGTATATAGCTACTGACCCTGTATATAGCTACTGACCCTGTATATAGCTACTAACCCTGTATATAACTACTGACCCTGTATATAGCTACTGACCCTGTATATAACTACTGACCCTGTATATAGCTACTGACCCTGTATATAACTACTGACCCTGTATATAACTACTGACCCTGTATATAGCTACTGACCCTGTATATAGCTACTGACCTTGTATATAGCTACTGACCCTGTATATAACTACTGACCCTGTATATAGCTACTGACCCTGTATATAGCTACTGACCCTGTATATAACTACTGACCCTGTATATAGCTACTAACCCTGTATATAACTACTGACCCTGTATATAGCTACTGACCCTGTATATAGCTACTGACCCTGTATATAGCTACTGACCCTAGATATAACTGCTGACCCTGTATATAGCTACTAACCCTGTATATAACTACTGACCCTGTATATAACTACTGACCCTGTATATAACTACTGACCCTGTATATAACTACTGACCCTGTATATAGCTACTGACCCTGTATATAACTACTGACCCTGTATATAACTACTGACCCTGTATATAGCTACTGACCCTGTATATAGCTACTGACCCTGTATATAACTACTGACCCTGTATATAACTACTGACCCTGTATATAGCTACTGACCCTGTATATAACTACTGACCCTGTATATAGCTACTGACCCTATATATAGCTACTGACCCTGTATATAGCTACTGACCCTGTATATAACTACTGACCCTGTATATAGCTACTGACCCTGTATATAGCTACTGACCCGGTATATAGCTACTAACCCCGTATATAACTACTGACCCTGTATATAGCTACTGACCCTGTATATAACTACTGACCCTGTATATAGCTACTGACCCTGTATATAACTACTGACCCTGTATATAGCTACTGACCCTGTATATAACTACTGACCCTGTATATAGCTACTGACCCTGTATATAGCTACTGACCCTGTATATAACTACTGACCCTGTATATAACTACTGACCCTGTATATAGCTACTAACCCTGTATATAACTACTGACCCTGTATATAACTACTGACCCTGTATATAACTACTGACCCTGTATATAGCTACTGACCCTGTATATAACTACTGACCCTGTATATAACTACTGACCCTGTATATAGCTACTGACCCTGTATATAGCTACTGACCCTGTATATAACTACTGACCCTGTATATAACTACTGACCCTGTATATAGCTACTGACCCTGTATATAACTACTGACCCTGTATATAACTACTGACCCTGTATATAACTACTGACCCTGTATATAGCTACTGACCCTGTATATAACTACTGACCCTGTATATAGCTACTGACCCTGTATATAGCTACTGTCCCTGTATATAGCTACTGACCCTGTATATAACTACTGACCCTGTATATAGCTACTGACCCTGTATATAGCTACTGACCCTGTATATAACTACTGACCCTGTATATAACTACTGACCCTGTATATAGCTACTGACCCTGTATATAGCTACTGACCCTGTATATAACTACTGACCCTGTATATAACTACTGACCCTGTATATAGCTACTGACCATGTATATAGCTACTGACCCTGTATATAACTACTGACCCTGTATATAGCTACTGACCCTGTATATAACTACTGACCCTGTATATAACTACTGACCATGTATATAGCTACTGACCCTGTATATAACTACTGACCATGTATATAGCTACTGACCCTGTATATAGCTACTGACCCTGTATATAACTACTGACCATGTATATAGCTACTGACCCTGTATATAGCTACTGTCCCTGTATATAGCTACTGACCCTGTATATAGCTACTGACCCTGTATATAGCTACTGACCCTGTATATAACTACTGACCCTGTATATAACTACTGACCCTGTATATAGCTACTGACCCTGTATATAGCTACTGACCCTGTATATAACTACTGACCCTGTATATAGCTACTGACCCTGTATATAGCTACTGACCCTGTATATAGCTACTGTCCCTGTATATAGCTACTGACCCTGTATATAACTACTGACCCTGTATATAGCTACTGACCCTGTATATAACTACTGACCCTGTATATAGCTACTGACCCTGTATATAGCTACTGACCCTGTATATAGCTACTAACCCTGTATATAACTACTGGACCCTGTATATAACTACTGACCCTGTATATAGCTACTGACCCTGTATATAGCTACTGACCCTGTATATAACTACTGACCCTGTATATAACTACTGACCCTGTATATAGCTACTGACCCTGTATATAACTACTGACCCTGTATATAGCTACTGACCCTGTATATAACTACTGACCCTACTACTGACCCTGTATATAACTACTGACCCTGTATATAGCTACTGACCCTGTATATAACTACTGACCCTGTATATAGCTACTGACCCTGTATATAGCTACTGACCCTGTATATAACTACTGACCCTGTATATAACTACTGACCCTGTATATAGCTACTGACCCTGTATATAGCTACTGACCCTGTATATAGCTACTAACCCTGTATATAACTACTGACCCTGTATATAGCTACTGACCCTGTATATAACTACTGACCCTGTATATAGCTACTGACCCTGTATATAACTACTGACCCTGTATATAACTACTGACCCTGTATATAGCTACTGACCCTGTATATAGCTACTGACCTTGTATATAGCTACTGACCCTGTATATAACTACTGACCCTGTATATAGCTACTGACCCTGTATATAGCTACTGACCCTGTATATAACTACTGACCCTGTATATAGCTACTAACCCTGTATATAACTACTGACCCTGTATATAGCTACTGACCCTGTATATAGCTACTGACCCTGTATATAGCTACTGACCCTAGATATAACTGCTGACCCTGTATATAGCTACTAACCCTGTATATAACTACTGACCCTGTATATAACTACTGACCCTGTATATAACTACTGACCCTGTATATAACTACTGACCCTGTATATAGCTACTGACCCTGTATATAACTACTGACCCTGTATATAACTACTGACCCTGTATATAGCTACTGACCCTGTATATAGCTACTGACCCTGTATATAACTACTGACCCTGTATATAACTACTGACCCTGTATATAGCTACTGACCCTGTATATAGCTACTGACCCTGTATATAACTACTGACCCTGTATATAACTACTGACCCTGTATATAGCTACTGACCCTGTATATAACTACTGACCCTGTATATAACTACTGACCCTGTATATAACTACTGACCATGTATATAACTACTGACCCTGTATATAACTACTGACCCTGTATATAACTACTGACCCTGTATATAGCTACTGACCCTGTATATAACTACTGACCCTGTATATAGCTACTGACCCTGTATATAGCTACTGTCCCTGTATATAGCTACTGACCCTGTATATAACTACTGACCATGTATATAGCTACTGACCATGTATATAACTACTGACCCTGTATATAGCTACTGACCCTGGAACTGTCCCTGTATATAACTACTGACCCTGGAACTGTCCCTGTATATAACTACTGACCCTGTATATAGCTACTGACCCTGTATATAACTACTGACCCTGTATATAGCTACTGACCCTGTATATAACTACTGACCCTGTATATAGCTACTGACCCTGTATATAACTACTGACCCTGTATATAGCTACTGACCCTGTATATAACTACTGACCCTGTATATAACTACTGACCCTGTATATAGCTACTGACCCTGTATATAACTACTGACCCTGTATATAACTACTGACCCTGTATATAACTACTGACCATGTATATAACTACTGACCCTGTATATAACTACTGACCCTGTATATAACTACTGACCCTGTATATAGCTACTGACCCTGTATATAACTACTGACCCTGTATATAGCTACTGACCCTGTATATAGCTACTGTCCCTGTATATAGCTACTGACCCTGTATATAACTACTGACCCTGTATATAGCTACTGACCCTGTATATAGCTACTGACCCTGTATATAGCTACTGTCCCTGTATATAGCTACTGACCCTGTATATAACTACTGACCCTGTATAGCTACTGACCCTGTATATAGCTACTGACCCTGTATATAACTACTGACCCTGTATATAACTACTGACCCTGTATATAGCTACTGACCCTGTATATAACTACTGACCCTGTATATAGCTACTGTCCCTGTATATAGCTACTGACCCTGTATATAGCTACTGACCCTGTATATAGCTACTGTCCCTGTATATAGCTACTGACCCTGTATATAACTACTGACCCTGTATATAGCTACTGACCCTGTATATAGCTACTGACCCTGTATATAACTACTGACCCTGTATATAGCTACTGACCCTGTATATAGCTACTGTCCCTGTATATAGCTACTGACCCTGTATATAACTACTGACCCTGTATATAGCTACTGACCCTGTATATAACTACTGACCCTGTATATAACTACTGACCCTGTATATAACTACTGACCCTGTATATAGCTACTGACCCTGTATATAACTACTGACCCTGTATATAGCTACTGACCCTATATATAGCTACTGACCCTGTATATAGCTACTGACCCTGTATATAACTACTGACCCTGTATATAGCTACTGACCCTGTATATAGCTACTGACCCGGTATATAGCTACTAACCCCGTATATAACTACTGACCCTGTATATAGCTACTGACCCTGTATATAACTACTGACCCTGTATATAGCTACTGACCCTGTATATAACTACTGACCCTGTATATAGCTACTGACCCTGTATATAACTACTGACCCTGTATATAGCTACTGACCCTGTATATAGCTACTGACCCTGTATATAACTACTGACCCTGTATATAACTACTGACCCTGTATATAGCTACTAACCCTGTATATAACTACTGACCCTGTATATAACTACTGACCCTGTATATAACTACTGACCCTGTATATAGCTACTGACCCTGTATATAACTACTGACCCTGTATATAACTACTGACCCTGTATATAGCTACTGACCCTGTATATAGCTACTGACCCTGTATATAACTACTGACCCTGTATATAACTACTGACCCTGTATATAGCTACTGACCCTGTATATAACTACTGACCCTGTATATAACTACTGACCCTGTATATAGCTACTGACCCTGTATATAACTACTGACCCTGTATATAGCTACTGACCCTGTATATAGCTACTGTCCCTGTATATAGCTACTGACCCTGTATATAACTACTGACCCTGTATATAGCTACTGACCCTGTATATAGCTACTGACCCTGTATATAACTACTGACCCTGTATATAACTACTGACCCTGTATATAGCTACTGACCCTGTATATAGCTACTGACCCTGTATATAACTACTGACCCTGTATATAACTACTGACCCTGTATATAGCTACTGACCATGTATATAGCTACTGACCCTGTATATAACTACTGACCCTGTATATAGCTACTGACCCTGTATATAACTACTGACCCTGTATATAACTACTGACCATGTATATAGCTACTGACCCTGTATATAACTACTGACCATGTATATAGCTACTGACCCTGTATATAGCTACTGACCCTGTATATAACTACTGACCATGTATATAGCTACTGACCCTGTATATAGCTACTGTCCCTGTATATAGCTACTGACCCTGTATATAACTACTGACCCTGTATATAGCTACTGACCCTGTATATAACTACTGACCCTGTATATAACTACTGACCCTGTATATAGCTACTGACCCTGTATATAGCTACTGACCCTGTATATAACTACTGACCCTGTATATAGCTACTGACCCTGTATATAGCTACTGACCCTGTATATAGCTACTGTCCCTGTATATAGCTACTGACCCTGTATATAACTACTGACCCTGTATATAGCTACTGACCCTGTATATAACTACTGACCCTGTATATAGCTACTGACCCTGTATATAGCTACTGACCCTGTATATATAGCTACTAACCCTGTATATAACTACTGACCCTGTATATAACTACTGACCCTGTATATAGCTACTGACCCTGTATATAGCTACTGACCCTGTATATAACTACTGACCCTGTATATAACTACTGACCCTGTATATAGCTACTGACCCTGTATATAACTACTGACCCTGTATATAGCTACTGACCCTGTATATAACTACTGACCCTGTATATAGCTACTGACCCTGTATATAACTACTGACCCTGTATATAGCTACTGACCCTGTATATAACTACTGACCCTGTATATAGCTACTGACCCTGTATATAGCTACTGACCCTGTATATAACTACTGACCCTGTATATAACTACTGACCCTGTATATAGCTACTGACCCTGTATATAGCTACTGACCCTGTATATAGCTACTGACCCTGTATATAACTACTGACCCTGTATATAGCTACTGACCCTGTATATAACTACTGACCCTGTATATAACTACTGACCCTGTATATAGCTACTGACCCTGTATATAGCTACTGACCTTGTATATAGCTACTGACCCTGTATATAACTACTGACCCTGTATATAGCTACTGACCCTGTATATAGCTACTGACCCTGTATATAACTACTGACCCTGTATATAGCTACTAACCCTGTATATAACTACTGACCCTGTATATAGCTACTGACCCTGTATATAGCTACTGACCCTGTATATAGCTACTGACCCTAGATATAACTGCTGACCCTGTATATAGCTACTAACCCTGTATATAACTACTGACCCTGTATATAACTACTGACCCTGTATATAACTACTGACCCTGTATATAACTACTGACCCTGTATATAGCTACTGACCCTGTATATAACTACTGACCCTGTATATAACTACTGACCCTGTATATAGCTACTGACCCTGTATATAGCTACTGACCCTGTATATAACTACTGACCCTGTATATAACTACTGACCCTGTATATAGCTACTGACCCTGTATATAACTACTGACCCTGTATATAACTACTGACCCTGTATATAACTACTGACCCTGTATATAACTACTGACCCTGTATATAGCTACTGACCCTGTATATAACTACTGACCCTGTATATAACTACTGACCCTGTATATAACTACTGACCATGTATATAACTACTGACCCTGTATATAACTACTGACCCTGTATATAACTACTGACCCTGTATATAGCTACTGACCCTGTATATAACTACTGACCCTGTATATAGCTACTGACCCTGTATATAGCTACTGTCCCTGTATATAGCTACTGACCCTGTATATAACTACTGACCCTGTATATAGCTACTGACCCTGTATATAGCTACTGTCCCTGTATATAGCTACTGACCCTGTATATAACTACTGACCCTGTATATAGCTACTGACCCTGTATATAGCTACTGACCCTGTATATAACTACTGACCCTGTATATAACTACTGACCCTGTATATAGCTACTGACCCTGTATATAGCTACTGACCCTGTATATAACTACTGACCCTGTATATAACTACTGACCCTGTATATAGCTACTGACCATGTATATAGCTACTGACCCTGTATATAGCTACTGTCCCTGTATATAGCTACTGACCCTGTATATAACTACTGTCCCTGTATATAGCTACTGACCCTGTATATAGCTACTGACCCTGTATATAGCTACTGTCCCTGTATATAGCTACTGACCCTGTATATAGCTACTGTCCCTGTATATAGCTACTGACCCTGTATATAGCTACTGACCCTGTATATAGCTACTGTCCCTGTATATAGCTACTGACCCTGTATATAACTACTGACCCTGTATATAGCTACTGTCCCTGTATATAGCTACTGACCCTGTATATAACTACTGACCCTGTATATAACTACTGACCCTGTATATAGCTACTGACCCTGTATATAACTACTGACCCTGTATATAGCTACTGACCCTGTATATAACTACTGACCCTGTATATAACTACTGACCCTGTATATAGCTACTGACCATGTATATAGCTACTGACCCTGTATATAGCTACTGTCCCTGTATATAGCTACTGACCCTGTATATAACTACTGTCCCTGTATAGAGCTACTGACCCTGTATATAGCTACTGACCCTGTATATAGCTACTGTCCCTGTATATAGCTACTGACCCTGTATATAGCTACTGTCCCTGTATATAGCTACTGACCCTGTATATAGCTACTGACCCTGTATATAGCTACTGACCCTGTATATAACTACTGACCCTGTATATAGCTACTGTCCCTGTATATAGCTACTGACCCTGTATATAACTACTGACCCTGTATATAACTACTGACCCTGTATATAGCTACTGACCCTGTATATAACTACTGACCCTGTATATAGCTACTGACCCTGTATATAACTACTGACCCTGTATATAGCTACTGACCCTGTATATAACTACTGACCCTGTATATAACTACTGACCCTGTATATAGCTACTGACCCTGTATATAACTACTGACCCTGTATATAACTACTGACCCTGTATATAACTACTGACCATGTATATAACTACTGACCCTGTATATAACTACTGACCCTGTATATAACTACTGACCCTGTATATAGCTACTGACCCTGTATATAACTACTGACCCTGTATATAGCTACTGACCCTGTATATAGCTACTGTCCCTGTATATAGCTACTGACCCTGTATATAGCTACTGACCCTGTATATAGCTACTGTCCCTGTATATAGCTACTGACCCTGTATATAACTACTGACCCTGTATATAGCTACTGACCCTGTATATAGCTACTGACCCTGTATATAACTACTGACCCTGTATATAGCTACTGACCCTGTATATAGCTACTGTCCCTGTATATAGCTACTGACCCTGTATATAACTACTGACCCTGTATATAGCTACTGACCCTGTATATAACTACTGTCCCTGTATATAGCTACTGACCCTGTATATAGCTACTGTCCCTGTATATAGCTACTGACCCTGTATATAGCTACTGACCCTGTATATAGCTACTGTCCCTGTATATAGCTACTGACCCTGTATATAACTACTGACCCTGTATATAGCTACTGTCCCTGTATATAGCTACTGACCCTGTATATAACTACTGACCCTGTATATAACTACTGACCCTGTATATAGCTACTGACCCTGTATATAACTACTGACCCTGTATATAACTACTGACCATGTATATAGCTACTGACCCTGTATATAACTACTGACCATGTATATAGCTACTGACCCTGTATATAGCTACTGACCCTGTATATAACTACTGACCATGTATATAGCTACTGACCCTGTATATAGCTACTGTCCCTGTATATAGCTACTGACCCTGTATATAACTACTGACCCTGTATATAGCTACTGACCCTGTATATAACTACTGACCCTGTATATAACTACTGACCCTGTATATAGCTACTGACCCTGTATATAGCTACTGACCCTGTATATAACTACTGACCCTGTATATAGCTACTGACCCTGTATATAGCTACTGTCCCTGTATATAGCTACTGACCCTGTATATAACTACTGACCCTGTATATAGCTACTGACCCTGTATATAGCTACTGACCCTGTATATAACTACTGACCCTGTATATAGCTACTGACCCTGTATATAGCTACTGACCCTGGATATAACTGCTGACCCTGTATATATAGCTACTAACCCTGTATATAACTACTGACCCTGTATATAACTACTGACCCTGTATATAGCTACTGACCCTGTATATAACTACTGACCCTGTATATAACTACTGACCCTGTATATAGCTACTGACCCTGTATATAACTACTGACCCTGTATATAGCTACTGACCCTGTATATAACTACTGACCCTGTATATAGCTACTGACCCTGTATATAACTACTGACCCTGTATATAGCTACTGACCCTGTATATAACTACTGACCCTGTATATAGCTACTGACCCTGTATATAGCTACTGACCCTGTATATAACTACTGACCCTGTATATAACTACTGACCCTGTATATAGCTACTGACCCTGTATATAGCTACTGACCCTGTATATAGCTACTAACCCTGTATATAACTACTGACCCTGTATATAGCTACTGACCCTGTATATAACTACTGACCCTGTATATAGCTACTGACCCTGTATATAACTACTGACCCTGTATATAACTACTGACCCTGTATATAGCTACTGACCCTGTATATAGCTACTGACCTTGTATATAGCTACTGACCCTGTATATAACTACTGACCCTGTATATAGCTACTGACCCTGTATATAGCTACTGACCCTGTATATAACTACTGACCCTGTATATAGCTACTAACCCTGTATATAGCTACTGACCCTGTATATAGCTACTGACCCTGTATATAGCTACTGACCCTGTATATAGCTACTGACCCTAGATATAACTGCTGACCCTGTATATAGCTACTGACCCTGTATATAACTACTGACCCTGTATATAACTACTGACCCTGTATATAACTACTGACCCTGTATATAGCTACTGACCCTGTATATAACTACTGACCCTGTATATAACTACTGACCCTGTATATAGCTACTGACCCTGTATATAGCTACTGACCCTGTATATAACTACTGACCCTGTATATAACTACTGACCCTGTATATAGCTACTGACCCTGTATATAACTACTGACCCTGTATATAGCTACTGACCCTATATATAGCTACTGACCCTGTATATAGCTACTGACCCTGTATATAACTACTGACCCTGTATATAGCTACTGACCCTGTATATAGCTACTGACCCGGTATATAGCTACTAACCCCGTATATAACTACTGACCCTGTATATAGCTACTGACCCTGTATATAACTACTGACCCTGTATATAGCTACTGACCCTGTATATAACTACTGACCCTGTATATAGCTACTGACCCTGTATATAACTACTGACCCTGTATATAGCTACTGACCCTGTATATAGCTACTGACCCTGTATATAACTACTGACCCTGTATATAACTACTGACCCTGTATATAGCTACTGACCCTCCCTGTATATAGCTACTGACCCTGTATATAGCTACTGACCCTGTATATAACTACTGACCCTGTATATAGCTACTGACCCTGTATATAGCTACTGACCCTGTATATAGCTACTGACCCTGTATATAACTACTGCCCCTGTATATAACTACTGACCCTGTATATAGCTACTGACCCTGTATATAGCTACTAACCCTGTATATAACTACTGACCCTGTATATAGCTACTGACCCTGTATATAACTACTGACCCTGTATATAGCTACTGACCCTGTATATAACTACTGACCCTGTATATAGCTACTGACCCTGTATATAACTACTGACCCTGTATATAGCTACTGACCCTGTATATAGCTACTGACCCTGTATATAACTACTGACCCTGTATATAACTACTGACCCTGTATATAACTACTGACCCTGTATATAGCTACTGACCCTGTATATAGCTACTGACCCTGTATATAGCTACTGACCCTGTATATAGCTACTAACCCTGTATATAACTACTGACCCTGTATATAGCTACTGACCCTGTATATAACTACTGACCCTGTATATAGCTACTGACCCTGTATATAGCTACTGACCCTGTATATAGCTTCTGACCCTGTATATAACTACTGACCCTGTATATAACTACTGACCCTGTATATAGCTACTGACCCTGTATATAACTACTGACCCTGTATATAGCTACTGACCCTGTATATAACTACTGACCCTGTATATAGCTACTGACCCTGTATATAACTACTGACCCTGTATATAGCTACTGACCCTGTATATAACTACTGACCCTGTATATAACTACTGACCCTGTATATAGCTACTGACCCTGTATATAGCTACTGACCCTGTATATAGCTACTAACCCTGTATATAACTACTGACCCTGTATATAGCTACTGACCCTGTATATAACTACTGACCCTGTATATAGCTACTGACCCTGTATATAACTACTGACCCTGTATATAGCTACTGACCCTGTATATAGCTACTGACCCTGTATATAGCTACTGACCCTGTATATAGCTACTGACCCTGTATATAACTACTGACCCTGTATATAACTACTGACCATGTATATAGCTACTGACCCTGTATATAACTACTGACCATGTATATAGCTACTGACCCTGTATATAGCTACTGACCCTGTATATAACTACTGACCATGTATATAGCTACTGACCCTGTATATAGCTACTGTCCCTGTATATAGCTACTGACCCTGTATATAACTACTGACCCTGTATATAGCTACTGACCCTGTATATAGCTACTGACCCTGTATATAACTACTGACCCTGTATATAGCTACTGACCCTGTATATAGCTACTGACCCTGTATATAACTACTGACCCTGTATATAGCTACTGACCCTGTATATAGCTACTGACCCTGTATATAACTACTGACCTTGTATATAGCTACTGACCCTGTATATAGCTACTGACCCTGTATATAGCTACTGACCCTGTATATAACTACTGACCCTGTATATAGCTACTGACCCTGTATATAACTACTGACCCTGTATATAGCTACTGACCCTGTATATAGCTACTGACCCTGGATATAACTGCTGACCCTGTATATATAGCTACTAACCCTGTATATAACTACTGACCCTGTATATAACTACTGACCCTGTATATAGCTACTGACCCTGTATATAACTACTGACCCTGTATATAGCTACTGACCCTGTATATAGCTACTGACCCTGTATATAACTACTGACCATGTATATAGCTACTGACCCTGTATATAACTACTGACCATGTATATAGCTACTGACCCTGTATATAGCTACTGACCCTGTATATAACTACTGACCCTGTATATAGCTACTGACCCTGTATATAGCTACTGACCCTGTATATAACTACTGACCCTGTATATAACTACTGACCATGTATATAGCTACTGACCCTGTATATAACTACTGACCATGTATATAGCTACTGACCCTGTATATAGCTACTGACCCTGTATATAGCTACTGACCCTGTATATAGCTACTGACCCTGTATATAGCTACTGTCCCTGTATATAGCTACTGACCCTGTATATAACTACTGACCCTGTATATAGCTACTGACCCTGTATATAGCTACTGACCCTGTATATAACTACTGACCCTGTATATAGCTACTGACCCTGTATATAGCTACTGACCCTGTATATAGCTACTGACCCTGTATATAGCTACTGACCCTGTATATAACTACTGACCCTGTATATAACTACTGACCCTGTATATAGCTACTGACCCTGTATATAGCTACTGACCCTGTATATAACTACTGACCCTGTATATAGCTACTGACCCTGTATATAGCTACTGACCCTGTATATAACTACTGACCCTGTATATAGCTACTGACCCTGTATATAACTACTGACCCTGTATATAGCTACTGACCCTGTATATAGCTACTGACCCTGGATATAACTGCTGACCCTGTATATATAGCTACTGACCCTGTATATAACTACTGACCCTGTATATAACTACTGACCCTGTATATAGCTACTGACCCTGTATATAGCTACTGACCCTGTATATAACTACTGACCCTGTATATAGCTACTGACCCTGTATATAGCTACTGACCCTGTATATAACTACTGACCATGTATATAGCTACTGACCCTGTATATAACTACTGACCATGTATATAGCTACTGACCCTGTATATAGCTACTGACCCTGTATATAACTACTGACCATGTATATAGCTACTGACCCTGTATATAGCTACTGTCCCTGTATATAGCTACTGACCCTGTATATAACTACTGACCCTGTATATAGCTACTGACCCTGTATATAGCTACTGACCCTGTATATAACTACTGACCCTGTATATAGCTACTGACCCTGTATATAGCTACTGACCCTGTATATAACTACTGACCCTGTATATAGCTACTGACCCTGTATATAGCTACTGACCCTGTATATAACTACTGACCCTGTATATAGCTACTGACCCTGTATATAGCTACTGTCCCTGTATATAGCTACTGACCCTGTATATAACTACTGACCCTGTATATAGCTACTGACCCTGTATATAACTACTGACCCTGTATATAGCTACTGACCCTGTATATAGCTACTGACCCTGGATATAACTGCTGACCCTGTATATATAGCTACTAACCCTGTATATAACTACTGACCCTGTATATAACTACTGACCCTGTATATAACTACTGACCCTGTATATAACTACTGACCCTGTATATAGCTATTGACCCTGTATATAACTACTGACCCTGTATATAACTACTGACCCTGTATATAGCTACTGACCCTGTATATAGCTACTGACCCTGTATATAACTACTGACCCTGTATATAGCTACTGACCCTGTATATAGCTACTGACCCTGTATATAGCTACTGACCCTGTATATAGCTACTAACCCTGTATATAACTACTGACCCTGTATATAGCTACTGACCCTGTATATAACTACTGACCCTGTATATAGCTACTGACCCTGTATATAACTACTGACCCTGTATATAGCTACTGACCCTGTATATAGCTACTGACCCTGTATATAGCTACTGACCCTGTATATAACTACTGACCCTGTATATAACTACTGACCATGTATATAGCTACTGACCCTGTATATAACTACTGACCATGTATATAGCTACTGACCCTGTATATAGCTACTGACCCTGTATATAGCTACTGACCCTGTATATAGCTACTGTCCCTGTATATAGCTACTGACCCTGTATATAACTACTGACCCTGTATATAGCTACTGACCCTGTATATAGCTACTGACCCTGTATATAACTACTGACCCTGTATATAGCTACTGACCCTGTATATAGCTACTGACCCTGTATATAGCTACTGACCCTGTATATAGCTACTGACCCTGTATATACCTACTGACCCTGTATATAACTACTGACCCTGTATATAGCTACTGACCCTGTATATAGCTACTGACCCTGTATATAACTACTGACCCTGTATATAGCTACTGACCCTGTATATAGCTACTGACCCTGTATATAACTACTGACCCTGTATATAGCTACTAACCCTGTATATAACTACTGACCCTGTATATAGCTACTGACCCTGTATATAACTACTGACCCTGTATATAGCTACTGACCCTGTATATAACTACTGACCCTGTATATAGCTACTGACCCTGTATATAACTACTGACCCTGTATATAGCTACTGACCCTGTATATAACTACTGACCCTGTATATAGCTACTGACCCTGTATATAGCTACTGACCCTGTATATAGCTACTGACCCTGGATATAACTGCTGACCCTGTATATAGCTACTAACCCTGTATATAACTACTGACCCTGTATATAACTACTGACCCTGTATATAACTACTGACCCTGTATATAGCTACTGACCCTGTATATAACTACTGACCCTGTATATAACTACTGACCCTGTATATAGCTACTGACCCTGTATATAGCTACTGACCCTGTATATAACTACTGACCCTGTATATAACTACTGACCCTGTATATAGCTAACCCTGTATATAACTACTGACCCTGTATATAGCTACTGACCCTGTATATAGCTACTGACCCTGTATATAACTACTGACCCTGTATATAACTACTGACCCTGTATATAGCTACTGACCCTGTATATAGCTACTGACCCTGTATATAGCTACTAACCCTGTATATAACTACTGACCCTGTATATAGCTACTGACCCTGTATATAACTACTGACCCTGACCCCTGTATATAGCTACTGACCCTGTATATAGCTACTGACCCTGTATATAACTACTGACCCTGTATATAGCTACTGACCCTGTATATAGCTACTGACCCTGTATATAACTACTGACCCTGTATATAGCTACTGACCCTCCCTGTATATAACTGACTGACCCTGTATATAGCTACTGACCCTGTATATAACTACTGACCCTGTATATAGCTACTGACCCTGTATATAACTACTGACCCTGTATATAGCTACTGACCCTGTATATAGCTACTGACCCTGTATATAGCTACTGACCCTGTATATAGCTACTGACCCTGTATATAACTACTGACCCTGTATATAGCTACTGACCCTCTACTGACCCTATATAGCTACTGACCCTGTATATAACTACTGACCCTGTATATAGCTACTGACCCTGTATATAGCTACTGACCCTGTATATAACTACTGACCCTGTATATAACTACTGACCCTGTATATAGCTACTGACCCTGTATATAGCTACTGACCCTGTATATAGCTACTAACCCTGTATATAACTACTGACCCTGTATATAGCTACTGACCCTGTATATAACTACTGACCCTGTATATAGCTACTGACCCTGTATATAACTACTGACCCTGTATATAGCTACTGACCCTGTATATAACTACTGACCCTGTATATAACTACTGACCCTGTATATAGCTACTGACCCTGTATATAACTACTGACCCTGTATATAGCTACTGACCCTGTATATAACTACTGACCCTGTATATAGCTACTGACCCTGTATATAACTACTGACCCTGTATATAGCTACTGACCCTGTATATAACTACTGACCCTGTATATAGCTACTGACTGACCTGTATATAGCTACTGACCCTGTATATAGCTACTGACCCTGTATATAACTACTGACCCTGTATATAGCTACTGACCCTGTATATAGCTACTGACCCTGTGTATATAACTACTGACCCTGTATATAGCTACTGACCCTGTATATAACTACTGACCCTGTATATAGCTACTGACCCTGTATATAACTACTGACCCTGTATATAGCTACTGACCCTGTATATAACTACTGACCCTGTATATAACTACTGACCCTGTATATAGCTACTGACCCTGTATATAACTACCCTGTATATAGCTACTGACCCTGTATATAACTACTGACCCTGTATATAACTACTGACCCTGTATATACTGACCCTGTATATAACTACTGACCCTGTATATAGCTACTGACCCTGTATATAGCTACTGACCCTGTATATAACTACTGACCCTGTATGTATATAACTACTGACCCTGTATATAACTACTGACCCTGTATATAGCTACTGACCCTGTATATAACTACTGACCCTGTATATAACTACTAACCCTGTATATAGCTACTGACCTTGTATATAACTACTGACCCTGTATATAACTACTGACCCTGTATATAACTACTGACCCTGTATATAACTACTGACCCTGTATATAACTACTGACCCTGTATATAGCTACTGACCCTGTATATAACTACTGACCCTGTATATAACTACTGACCCTGTATATAACTACTGACCCTGTATATAACTACTGACCCTGTATATAGCTACTGACCCTGTATATAACTACTGACCCTGTATATAACTACTGACCCTGTATATTCTGACCACCCTAAAAGTGCCGCATGTCATGATGACATACATCTACATCTCGATCAATGACAGAAGACTTAATGATCCACAGATCCTCAAACAGTTCTACAGCTGCACCATCGAGAGCATCCTGACTAGTTGCATCACCGCCTGGTATGGCAACCTGCCAGCGCTCAGGAACTCAGACGGGGGCGAAGGTTCACCTTCCAACAGAACAACGACCCAAAAGCACACAGCCAAGAATTTTTTTTGTGGCTTCGGGAAAAGTTTTAAATGACTTTGAGTGGCCAGAACCTGGACTTGAACCAGATCGAACATCTCTGGAGGGACCTGAAAATAGCTGTGCAGCAACGCTCCCCATCCAACCTGACAGAGCTTGAGAGGATCTGCAGAGAAGAATGGGAGAAACTCCCCAAATACAGGTGTGCTAAGCGTGTAGAGTTATACCCAAAAAGACTGTAATCACTGCCAAATGTGCTTCAACAAAGTACTGAGTAAAGGGTCTGAATACTAATGTAAATGTGATATTTCTGTTGTTTTATTATACATTTGCAAAAATGTTAAAAAAAACAGAAAGAGAGAGAGAGAGAGAAGAGAAGGAGAGAGAGAGAGAAGAGAAGGAGATAGAGAGAGAGAGAGAAGAGAAGGAGAGAGAGAGGAGAGAGAGAGAGAAGAGAAGGAGAGAGTGAGAAGAGAAGGAGAGAGTGAGAAGAGGAGAGAGAGAGAGAAGGAGAGAGAGAGAGAGAAGAGAAGGAGAGAGAGAAGGAGAGAGAGAGAGAAGAGAAGGAGAGGAGAGAGTGAGAAGAGAAGGAGGGAGAGAGAGAGAGAAGGAGAGAGAGAGAGAGAGAGAGAGAAGAGAAGGAGAGAAGGAGAGAGTGAGAAGAGAAGGAGAGAGTGAGAAGAGAAGGAGAGAGAGAGAGAAGAGAAGGAGAGAGAGAGAGAGAGAGAAGAGAAGAGAAGGAGAGAGAACACTCTTCTGGCCCTCAGAGAGAAGGGAGAAATGTACACTGACAGGGCCAGTCCCAGATCCACTCCAATGCAAACATGCCTCCTTCTCCTCATATAAGCAATAACACAACGCCTGGCCTGGCCTCCTATGATGCTTACGTTGTCCTTTGTTTGGCTAAGCAGCATGTTATGTGGCCCATTAGGAAACAGAAGGGTACGGGACACAGAGACCAGAATATCCCCAGGTCACTATCACTCGTTACCCCGCTCTCTCCTTCCATCTCCCGCTCTATCCCCCCCTCTCTCTCGCCCCCTTCCTTCCTCTCTACCCCTCTCTCGCCCCCTTCCTTCCTCTCTACCCCTCTCTCCCCCACCCCACTTCTCTCTCCCGCTCTATCCCCCCCTCTCTCGCCCCCTTCCTTCCTCTCTACCCCTCTCTCCCCACCCCACTTCTCTCTCCCGCTCTATCCCCCTCTCTCGCTCCCTTCCTTCCTCTCTACCCCTCTCTTGCCCCGTTCCTTCCTCCCTCCCTCTCTTGCCCCCTTCCTTCCTCTCTACCCCTCTCTCCCCACCCCACTTCTCTCTCCCCCTCTTATCTTTCTCCCTTTCTCACCCTCCCTCCCCTCTCTACCACTGCCTCAAGGTGACATCACAGTGCTGTGTTCCCTCTGATCCTCTGATCCCTGATATCACTTCAATATTCACACACACACACAGCCCCCCTCATATTCTAGGGGTTATTCTGAACTAATCTCCTCAGGCCATAATTCAGATTAGATTTGGTGTTATTATTGCTCTGTCCATTCCCCACTACCCTGCCTGCTGTTTGGATGTGTGTGTGTGTGTGTGTGTGTGTGTGTGTGTGTGTGTGTGTGTGTGTGTGTGTGTGTGTGTGTGTGTGTGTGTGTGTGTGTGTGTGTGTGTGTGTGTGTGTGTGTGTGCGCAGGATAAACCTACTGACAGACGTCCATGGTGCCTGGACCACTCTGTTTGAGAGAATTGATTAAAATGACTGACCAGTGACCCAGATTTGAAGGCTGAGCAAAATAGATACTGTGAAATACAAATGTATATTATACTACTGTATAAAGAAAGAGACAGAGAGAGATAGAGAGAAACAGAGAGTGAGAGAAAGACAGATAGAGAAACAGAGTGAGAGAGAGAGAGACAGGGAGAGAGACAGATAGAGAAACAGAGTGAGAGAGAGAGAGACAGAGAGACAGCGAGAGAGAGAGAGACAGAGAGAGAGAGAGAGAGAGACAGGGAGAGAGACAGATAGAGACAGAGAGAGAAACAGAGACAGAGAGAGAGAGAGAGACAGAGAGAGAGAAAATATATTATACAAACACCAAATTGAGACTCTGCACGCAGAATTCTGCAAAAATATCCTCCGTGTACAACGTAAAACACCAAATAATGCATGCAGAGCAGAATTAGGCCGATACCCACTAATTATCAAAATCCAGAAAAGAGACGTTAAATTCTACAACCACCTAAAAGGAAGCGATTCACAAACCTTCCATAACAAAGCCATCACCTACAGAGAGATGAACCTGGAGAAGAGTCCCCTAAGCAAGCTGGTCCTGGGGCTCTGTTCACAAACACAAACACACCCTACAGAGCCCCAGGACAACAGCACAATTAGACCCAACCAAATCATGAGAAAACAAAAAGATAATTACTTAACACATTGGAAAGAATTAACAAAAAAACAGAGCAAACTAGAATGCTATTTGGCCCTACACAGCGGCAGAATACCTGACCACTGTGACTGACCCAAACTTAAGGAAAGCTTTGACTATGTACAGACTCAGTGAGCATAGCCTTGCTATTGAGAAAGGCCGCCGTAGGCAGACATGGCTCTCAAGAGAAGACAGGCTATGTGCTCACTGCCCACAAAATGAGGTGGAAACTGAGCTGCACTTCCTAACCTCCTGCCCAATGTATGACCATATTAGAGAGACATATTTCCCCCAGATTACACAGATTCACAAAGAATTCGAAAACAAATCCAATTTTGAAAAACTCCCATATCTTTTGGGTGAAATTCCACAGTGTGCCATCACAGCAGCAAGATTTGTGACCTGTTGCCACGAGAAAAGGGCAACCAGTGAAGAACAAACACCATTGTAAATACAACCCATATTTATGCTTATTCATTTTATCTTGTGTCCTTTAACTATTTGTACATTGTATATATATATAATATGACATTTGTAATGTCTTTACTGTTTTGAAACTTCTGTATGTGTAATGTTTACTGTTAATTTTTGTTGTTTTTCACTTTATATATTCACTTTGTATGTTGTCTACCTCACTTGCTTTGGCAATGTTAACACATGTTTCCCATGCCAATAAAGCCCTTGAATTGAATTGAATTGAGAAACAGTGAGAGAGAGATTATATGACAGGTGTTAGTTGACAGAACTCAAGGTGATCCCAGCTTCTACTATCAAACCTAGATAAAACCCTCATGCCATCTCATTCTATCCCAGCCCATCTCATCTCATCCCAGCCATCTCATCCCAGCCATCTCATCCCAGCCCATCTCATCCCAGCCCATCTCATCCCAGCCATCTCATCTCATCCCAGCCATCGCATCCCAGCCCATCTCATCTCATCCCAGCCATCTCATCTCATCTCATCCCAGCCATCTCATCTCATCCCAGCCATCACATCTCATCCCAGCCCAACTCATTCCATCCCAGCCCATCTCATCCCAGCCCATCTCATCTCATCCCAGCCATCTCATCCCAGCTCATCTCATCCCAGCCCATCTCATCTCATCCCAGCCCATCTCATCTCATCCCAGCCATCTCATCCCAGCCCATCTCATCCCAGCCATTTCATCTCATCCCAGCCATCTCATCCCAGCCCATCTCATCCCAGCCCATCTCATCTCATCCCAGCCCATCTCATCTCATCCCAGCCCATCTCATCTCATCCCAGCCATCTCATCCCAGCCCATCTCATCCCAGCCCATCTCATCCCAGCCCATCTCATCTCATCCCAGCCCATCTCATCTCATCCCAGCCCATCTCATCTCATCCCAGCCATCTCATCCCAGCCCATCTCATCCCAGCCATTTCATCTCATCCCAGCCATCTCATCCCAGCCATTTCATCTCATCCCAGCCCATCTCATCCCAGCCCATCTCATCTCATCCCAGCCCATCTCATCTCATCCCAGCCCATCTCATCTCATCCCAGCCATCTCATCCCAGCCCATCTCATCCCAGCCATTTCATCTCATCCCAGCCATCTCATCCCAGCCATTTCATCTCATCCCAGCCATCTCATCCCAGCCATTTCATCTCATCCCAGCCCATCTCATCCCAGCCCATCTCATCCCAGCCCATCTCATCCCAGCCCATCTCATCCCAGCCATCTGATTCCATCTTAAATACACAGTCAATTTATTGAAAACTTTATTGAGTTTTCCTCCCTAATTGGAAAATGTATTGTGGTATTATGTAGAAAGAAACAATACTGAAAATGTATGAATTCAGTGTTAGTTGCTTTGGTTATCGTCTAGAGCATGGGTGTCAAACTCTGGCCCGCGAGACAATACCAAATTACTACTAGAGCTGGCCCGCCGGTATTATACAGCGCATTCACCACTAATACTACGAATCCCATAATGCTCTGCTGTTTTCGCGCGCCAATCAGGACAGGACCCAGAAACGCTCTCTCCTCTGTGACAGTAGTCATAGCAACATAGACGCTACAACTGTCAGCGAGCTAACCCTTCCCAAAAATGGCGAAAAGAAAGGCAGAAAACAGGAGCTTTCTGGACAAGTGGGAGGCAGAATATCTGTTTACATATGTAAAAGACAAACCTGTTTGTGGAGTCAATGTGGCTGTAAGTAAGGAGTACAACATTATACGACACTATGAAACGAAACACCATGACAAATACAAGGACCTGGACATGACTCAAAGGAGCCAGAAAGTAGAGGAGATGAA
The DNA here is from genome assembly GCF_034236695.1 of Oncorhynchus nerka. Classification (NCBI taxonomy): domain Eukaryota; kingdom Metazoa; phylum Chordata; class Actinopteri; order Salmoniformes; family Salmonidae; genus Oncorhynchus; species Oncorhynchus nerka. Next base: position 46,559,918 of record NC_088411.1, read on the forward strand.
AAGAAGTTTGGTTTCACAACAGAATATGTTTAAAAAAAGCCACATCACAAAGCGAGGCTGCTGTAAAGGCTAGTTATATAGTGGCAGCAGAGATTGCAAAATCAGCCCGGCCCTTTAATGAGGGAGAGTTCATGAAAAAGTGCATGATGAAGGTTTGTGACCTCGTATGCCCAGAGAAAAAACAAGCATTTTCAAACGTGAGCCTGAGCAGGAACACAGTAGCTGATCGCACATGTGATCTTGCCACCAATCTGTATGACCATCTGATGGAAAAGGGAAAAGATTTTGTTGCGTTCTCCCTCGCTGTGGATGAGAGCTGCGACGCATCTGATACTGCTCAGCTGTCAGTCTTCATCCGTGGAGTGGACTCAAATCTGTGTGTTACGGAGGAGCTATTAGGATTCAAATCAATGCATGGCACAACCACAGGAAAGGAAATCTTTGAGGAGGTTTCCAAATGTGTAACTGAAATAAAGCTGCCGTGGGATAAACTCGTTGGATTAACGACAGATGGTGCGCCAGCGATGTGCGGTAAAAAGAGTGGACTGGTGGGCATGGTTCGGGAGAAGATGCGGGAAGAGAACTGTGCAGGTGAGCTAACTGTTTACCACTGCATCATACATCAGGAAGCACTGTGTGCCAAAGCCCTAAAGATGGAACATGTTATGACCACAGTAACACAGGTAGTTAACTTTATAAGAGCCAAAGGTCTAAATCACCGCCAGTTTAAATATTTTCTGGAGGAGTGTGATTCGGAATACGCAGACGTGCCGTATCACACAGAGGTGAGATGGCTAAGCAGAGGAAAAGTACTGAACAGATGTTTCGAGCTGCGTGAGGAAATATGTCAATTCCTGGAAACCAAAGGGAAGGATACAGCAGAGCTCCGGGAGCAAAAGTTCCTGTGTGAGCTGGCCTTTCTCTGTGACATCTCGAGCCATCTCGATGCGCTGAACCTGCAGCTTCAGGGGCGGGGCGCATCATCACAGACATGTACGCTGCAGTGAGGGCCTTCAAAACTAAACTGTGCCTGTGGGAGAATCAGATGCTGCAAGGAAACCCTTGCCATTTTCCCTGCTGCCAATCCATAAAAGCGCAGATCTCTACCGCCGTGTTCCCATGCGCACAGTTTGCTGAAAAACTCAGTGTTCTCGCCGCTGAGTTTAGCCGGCGATTTGCCGACTTCAATGCCCAGAAATGCAAGTTTGAACTGCTTAGTAATCCCTTCGCAGTTGATGTGGAAAATGCACCAACCAACATCCAAATGGAGCTGATTGAACTCCAGTGCAACGACACGCTGAAGTCAAAGTATGATGCTGTGGGCGCCGCACAGTTTCCACGGTTCATCCCTGACACAATGCCTCAGCTCCGCACCCAAGCTGCTCAGATGCTCTCCATGTTCGGCAGCACTTATCTATGCGAGCAACTTTTCTCCTCGATGAAGATGACCAAAACAACTCACAGGAGACGTCTGACTGATGAACATCTTCGCTCGATACTGAGGATTTCTTCAGCTCAGAGCTTGAGCCCAGACATTGATGAACTAGCATCCAAGAAGAGATGCCAGGTATCTGGCTTGGGCACATCAGATTAGACCAGTGTGCAATAATTAACATTTTCTTTATGCACTTTTTCTTGCTACAAGGCATGGGCTTGAATGGTTGATTGATTTATTATCATTTTATTTGTAATTTATTTTGGTATTTAAATCAGAAGGCTGCAAATAGAAAAGAAGCATACAATTTTTTATTTAAATTTTATTTATTTAATAAATGAATGCCATTGATGTGTTTTTTCATTTGAAATTCGATTTTGCATGTCTCCACTATTAAATTATATATTGTATGGTAATAAGCGATGCTTGTTCCATATTCAATGTTAAAGCAAAACTTGTTTGGATCCATATTAACCTGTTAAGACTCTAGGGGCAGTATTTCATTTTTGGATAAAAAGACGTGCCCGTTTTAAGCGCAATATTTTGTCACGAAAAGATGCTCGAATATGCTTGGAATTGATAGTTTTGGAAAGAAGACAGTCTTACGTTTCCAGAAATGCAAAGATTTTCACTGTGAGTCCCTTAGAACAAATGCTTCGGGCAAAACCAAGATGTATGACCGACCAGGAAATGCACAGGATTTCTGAGGCTACGTTTTCCATGATCGCCTTATATGGCTGTGAATGCGACAGGAATGAACGGACTCTTTCTCTTGTTTCCCCAAGGTCTTTGCAGCATTGTGACGTATTTGTAGGCATATCATTGGAAGATTGACCATAAGAGACTACAATTGCCAAGTGTCCCCCTTGGTGTCTGTGTGGCAATTGGTGCGCAAAAGTCAGGTCCCGGTATTTTTCCATTCAAATCTCAGAACAAACCAGGCTACAAGGACGGTGCTTTCAATGGAGAGAAATATGACAAACCACCTTCAGGATTGATTCAAACAACGTTTTCCATGTTTCAGTCGATATTATGGAGTTAATTCGGAAAAAAGTTCGACATGTAGGTGACTGAATTTTCGGTTAGTTTCGGTAGCCAAATGCATAGTAACAAAAGAGAACGATGTGTCCTACACAAGAATCTTTCAGGAAAAACTGGACATCTGCTATGTAACTGAGAGTCTCCTCATTGAAACATCTGAAGTTCTTCAAAGGTAAATTATTTTATTTGATTCCTTGGCTGGTTTTTGTGAATATGTTGCGTGCTAAATGCTAACGCTAATGCTAAGCTAGCTATCACCACTCTTACACAAATTAGTGATTTTCTCTGGTTCTAAAGCATATTTTGAAAATCTGAGACGACAGGATTGTTAAGAAAAGGATAAGCTTGAGAACAGGCATATTTATTTCATTTCATTTGCGATTTTTAGAAATCGCTAACGTTGCGTTATGGTAATGAGCTTGAGGCTGTAGTTACGCTACCGCATACGGGTTTGGGCGGACTATGAGGTTAAAAGGTTCATTTGTTCAATGTTGGCCCGTGACTTTGTTCAGGTTTTACATTTTGGCCCACTGGGTATTTGAGTTTGACACCCCTGGTCTAGAGCAAAGGGAAGCCCAGCCGCGAGCTGCTTAGTAACGCCAGATGAGCTAAATTACTTCTATGCTTCGAGGCAAGCAACGCTGAAGCATGCATGAGAGCACCAGCTGTTGCAGATGACTGTGTTATCATGCTCGCCTTGTCCGATGTGAGTAATCCCTTTAAACAGGTCAACATTCACAAGGCCCTCCCCCTCCCTTTTCATATGCTGCTGCTCCTCACCGCTTATGACCTATTATCTATGCATAGTCACTTTATCTTACATGTACATATTACATGTTTTGCCAAAATTACAAACCATGGTCTTGACTCCGCCTCCGGTCTTGACTCCGCCTCCGGTCTTGACTCGGTCTTGACCCCGCCTCCGGTCTTGGTCCAGTTTTGGTCTTGCTTGAGGTGGTCTCTCGAACATAACACTTCCGCATTCACACGGACAAGGACATCCCCCTTGCCTCTTCAGAGAGTTGCAGGGAATATGAATTAATTATGCATTCTGTACATGTTTTATGATAAACTTGGGCAAATTAATACATTTCCGATTCAGTTGATTCCCTACTAAGGTCTATATATTTTTTTAATATTGTTGAATTCTGTTTTCAATGCCTGGATTCCGTGAGGGTCCTAATGAACATATTTACATGAGAATGAGGTTCTCCGCTACCTATTGTTCCTGCAGTGATGATTCAACATCTTGATCTAAAATGTTTTCATCTATAATCGCCAAAAAGGCTAGACCTATCATCAGCCTATGCAAATTAGAGTGCCAAATGAAATGCGATTCGGTAGACTACACTGACTGGTGAGTCACTCAATGTAGCGTCACTGTCTGGCAGACAGTAAAAATAAAAACAAATAGAAAGGAAACCCTTTCTATTTCTACTGTGAGCGTACCAAGTAATTAGGCGTCACTCTAAAGCGGGAAGGTGGAATAAACGAGTCAGGAAAAAGGTTTTTCTGATTGAACACGGTTCTCTATTGAGAGTATTTTGTCAACAAAAACATTCAAACATAATCAATGAAAAATCTTCCAAGGAAAAACACACATCTTCTTCTCCAGATGAAACAAGAACACAATAGGATAATCTTTAAACTACAACAAACATAAATCACGGTTTTGTCACCGTCTTAGTGGTTCTTTCAGCACAGCTTCTCTCTCTCGGTGGCCATCTTCCAGAGATAGTTTCCCCCTTCTCTTCTGGTTCCATTCTCTCTTTTATAAGGGAAGGAGAGTATCTCATTAGTACCGTCAGCTGTGCTTAATTGACTCTGGTTACCTTGTCTCCCAGGCTCTGTTGGGCAACTATCCATGAGCCCAGCCTGCCCTCTAGTGGTCCGTCCACACTACCTATCTATTTCTTTATTTACGGAAAGCCAGGGGCGCACTCCAACACGCAGACACCATTTACAAAGGAAGCAATGCTGTTTAGTGAGTCCTCCAGATCAGAGGCAGTAGGGATGACTAGGGATGTTCTCTGTTTAGTGAGTCCTCCAGATCAGAGGCAGTAGGGATGACCAGGGATGTTCTCTGTTTAGTGAGTCCTCCAGATCAGAGATAGTAGTGATGACCAAGGATGTTCTCTGTTTAGTGAGTCCTCCAGATCAGAGGCAGTAGGGACGACCAGGGATGTTCTCTGTTTAGTGAGTCCTCCACATCAAAGGCAGTAGGGATGACCAGGGATGTTCTCTGTTTAGTGAGTCCTCCAGATCCGAGGCAGTAGGGATGACCAGGGATGTTCTCTGTTTAGTGAGTCCTCCAGATCAGAGGCAGTAGGGATGACCAGGGATGTTCTCTGTTTAGTGAGTCCTCCAGATCAGAGGCAGTAGGGAGGACCAGGGATGTTCTCTGTTTAGTTAGTCCTCCAGATCAGATGCATTAGGGATGCCCAGGGATGTTCTCTGTTTAGTTAGTCCTCCAGATCAGATGCATTAGGGATGCCCAGGGATGTTCTCTGTTTAGTTAGTCCTCTAGATCAGAGGCAGTAGGGAGGACCAGGGATGTTCTCTTGATAAGTGTGTGAATTGCACTATTTTTCTGTCAAAAAGTAACAAGTACTTTTGACTGTCAGGGAAAGTATATGGAGTAAAAAGTACATTATTTTCTTTAGGAATGTAGTGAAGTAAAAGTAAAAGTTGGCAAAAACATATAAACAGTAAAGTAGAGTAGAGACAAAAAACCACTTAGGTAGTACTTCAAAGTATTTTCTACTAAAGTACTTTACACCACTGGAAAAAGGGCAACCAGTGAGGAAGAAATACCATTGTAAATACAACCCATATTGATCAACCAGTGAGGAACAAATACCATTGTAAATACAACCCATATTGATCAACCAGTGAGGAACAAATACCATTGTAAATACAACCCATATTGATCAACCAGTGAGGAACAAATACCATTGTAAATACAACCCATATTGATCAACCAGTGAGGAACAAATACCATTGTAAATACAACCCATATTGATCAACCAGTGAGGAACAAATACCATTGTAAATACAACCCATATTAATCTGTTTATTTGTCTTCCCGTTTGTTACAACACTGTATATATATATAGACATAATATGACATTTGAAATATCTTTATTATTTTGGAACTTGTGTGGGTGTAATGTTTACTGTTCACTTTTTGATTGTGTATGGTTTACACCTTTGTTTATGATCTATTTCACTGGCTCCACACACACACACACACACACACACACACACACACACACACACACTCCCCCCCAGTGAAACGGGAAGGAATGAAGACACCGGGGGGGGTCCATTGTGAGGAGACTGAATAGAGGAGGAGAGGAGTTATGTCTGGGGAACAACAGAACACACGCACTACTTCAGCATGAGCCACTGTGTGTGTGTGTGTGTGTGTGTGTCTGATGTCTACTGCTGAATGTCAAACACACACACACACACCAGAATAACCTGTTGTGGAGAAATGCTTACCGACATTTGAAGCCAAAAAAGGTCAACATCAAAGGTCAGCAGCGGAGTTCACACGAAAATCATCAGGGTTATTTATCTCCCCATGCCCAGGATCATTAGGGTTATTTATCTCCCCATGCCCAGGATCATTAGGGTTATTTATCTCCCCATGCCCAGGATCATTAGGGTTATTTATCTCCCCATGCCCAGGATCATTAGGGTTATTTATCTCCCCATGCCCAGGATCATTAGGGTTATTTATCTCCCCATGCCCAGGATCATTAGGGTTATTTATCTCCCAGGATCATTAGGGTTATTTATCTCCCAGGATCATTAGGGTTATTTATCTCCCAGGATCATCAGGGTTATTTATCTCCCCATGCTCAGGATCATTAGGGTTATTTATCTCCCCATGCTCAGGATCATTAGGGTTATTTATCTCCCAGGATCATCAGGGTTATTTATCTCCCTATGCTCAGGATCATTAGGGTTATTTATCTCCCAGGATCATCAGGGTTATTTATCTCCCCATGCTCAGGATCATTAGGGTTATTTATCTCCCTATGCTCAGGATCATCAGGGTTATTTATCTCCCAGGATCATCAGGGTTATTTATCTCCCCATGCTCAGGATCATTAGGGTTATTTATCTCCCTATGCTCAGAATCATCAGGGTTATTTATCTCCCCATGCTCAGGATCATTAGGGTTATTTATCTCCCAATGCCCAGGATCATCAGGGTTATTTATCTCCCAGGGTCATCAGGGTTATTTATCTCCCCATGCTCAGGATCATCAGGGTAATTTATCTCCCCATGCTCAGGATCATCAGGGTTATTTATCTCCCCATGCTCAGGATCATCAGGGTTATTTATCTCCCCATGCTCAGGATCATCAGGGTTATTTATCTCCCCATGCTCAGGATCATTAGGGTTATTTATCTCCCAGGATCATCAGGGTTATTTATCTCCCAGGATCATCAGGGTTATTTATCTCCCAGGATCATCAGGGTTATTTATCTCCCCATGCTCAGGGTCATTAGGGTTATTTATCTCCCCATGCTCAGGATCATTAGGGTTATTTATCTCCCAGGATCATTAGGGTTATTTATCTCCCAGGATCATCAGGGTTATTTATCTCCCCATGCTCAGGATCATTAGGGTTATTTATCTCCCCATGCTCAGGATCATTAGGGTTATTTATCTCCCCATGCTCAGGATCATTAGGGTTATTTATCTCCCCATGCTCAGGATCATTAGGGTTATTTATCTCCCCATGCTCAGGATCATCAGGGTTATTTATCTCCCCATGCTCAGGATCATCAGGGTTATTTATCTCCCAGGGTCATCAGGGTTATTTATCTCCCCATGCTCAGGATCATTAGGGTTATTTATCTCCCTATGCTCAGGATCATTAGGGTTATTTATCTCCCTATGCTCAGGATCATTAGGGTTATTTATCTCCCTATGCTCAGGATCATTAGGGTTATTTATCTCCCCATGCTCAGGATCATTAGGGTTATTTATCTCCCCATGCTCAGGATCATTAGGGTTATTTATCTCCCTATGCTCAGGATCATTAGGGTTATTTATCTCCCCATGCTCAGGATCATTAGGGTTATTTATCTCCCCATGCTCAGGATCATTAAGGTATTTATCTCCCCATGCTCAAGATCATTCAGGTAAGTTAATAACAGACTATAGTTGTGTAGAATGGGTTTCATAACATTATCCTGTAGACTGGGTTTCATAGCATTATCCTGTAGACTGGGTGTTATAACATTATCCTGTAGAATGGGTTTCATAACATTATCCTGTAGACTGGGTTTCATAGCATTATCCTGTAGACTGGGTTTCATAACATTATCCTGTAGACTGGGTTTCATAACATTATCCTGTAGACTGGGTTTCACAACATTATCCTGTAGACTGGGTTTCACAACATTATCCTGTAGACTGGGTGTTATAACATTATCCTGTAGACTGGGTGTTATAACATTATCCTGTAGACTGGGTGTTATAACATTATCCTGTAGACTGGGTTTCATAACATTATCCCGTAGACTGGGTTTCGTAACATTATCCAGTAGACTGGGTTTCGTAACATTATCCTGTAGACTGGGTTTCGTAACATTATCCTGTAGACTGGGTGTTATAACATTATCCTGTAGACTGGGTGTTATAACATTATCCCGTAGACTGGGTTTCATAACATTATCCCGTAGACTGGGTTTCGTAGCATTATCCTGTAGACTGGGTTTCATAACATTATCCTGTAGACTGGGTGTTATAACATTATCCTGTAGACTGGGTTTCATAACATTATCCAGTAGACTGGGTTTCGTAACATTATCCTGTAGACTGGGTTTCATAACATTATCCTGTAGACTGGGTTTCATAACATTATCCTGTAGACTGGGTTTCATAACATTATCCTGTAGACTGGGTTTCATAACATTATCCTGTAGACTGGGTGTTATAACATTATCCTGTAGACTGGGTTTCACAACATTATCCTGTAGACTGGGTTTCATAACATTATCCTGTAGACTGGGTTTCATAACATTATCCTGTAGACTGGGTTTCATAACATTATCCTGTAGACTGGGTTTCATAACATTATCCTGTAGACTGGGTTTCGTAACATTATCCTGTAGACTGGGTTTCGTAACATTATCCTGTAGACTGGGTTTTGTAGCATTATCCTGTAGAATGGGTTTCATAACATTATCCTGTAGACTGGGTGTTATAGCATTATCCTGTAGATTGGGTTTCGTAACATTATCCTGTAGACTGGGTTTCGTAACATTATCCTGTAGACTGGGTTTCATAACATTATCCTGTAGACTGGGTTTCTTTACATTATCCTGTAGACTGGGTTTCGTAACATTATCCTGTAGACTGGGTTTCGTAACATTATCCTGTAGACTGGGTGTTATAGCATTATCCTGTAGATTGGGTTTCGTAACATTATCCTGTAGACTGGGTTTCTTTACATTATCCTGTAGACTGGGTTTCATAACATTATCCTGTAGACTGGGTGTTATAACATTATCCTGTAGACTGGGTTTCATAACATTATCCTGTAGACTGGGTTTCATAACATTATCCTGTAGACTGGGTTTCATAACATTATCCTGTAGACTGGGTTTCACAACATTATCCAGTAGACTGGGTTTCATAACATTATCCTGTAGACTGGGTTTCGTAGCATTATCCTGTAGAATGGGTTTCATAACATTATCCTGTAGACTGGGTTTCGTAGCATTATCCTGTAGACTGGGTTTCGTAGCATTATCCTGTAGAATGGGTTTCATAACATTATCCTGTAGACTGGGTGTTATAACATTATCCTGTAGACTGGGTGTTATAACATTATCCTGTAGACTGGGTGTTATAACATTATCCTGTAGACTGGGTTTCGTAACATTATCCTGTAGACTGGGTTTCGTAACATTATCCTGTAGACTGGGTGTTATAGCATTATCCTGTAGACTGGGTTTCACAACATTATCCTGTAGACTGGGTGTTATAACATTATCCTGTAGACTGGGTTTCGTAACATTATCCTGTAGACTGGGTTTCATAACATTATCCTGTAGACTGGGTTTCGTAACATTATCCTGTAGACTGGGTTTCATAACATTATCCTGTAGACTGGGTTTCGTAACATTATCCTGTAGACTGGGTTTCATAACATTATCCTGTAGACTGGGTGTTATAACATTATCCTGTAGACTGGGTTTCATAACATTATCCTGTAGACTGGGTTTCATAACATTATCCTGTAGACTGGGTTTCGTAGCATTATCCTGTAGACTGGGTTTCATAACATTATCCTGTAGACTGGGTGTTATAGCATTATCCTGTGGATTGGGTTTCGTAACATTATCCTGTAGACTGGGTTTCATAACATTATCCTGTAGACTGGGTTTCATAGCATTATCCTGTAGACTGGGTTTCGTAACATTATCCTGTAGACTGGGTTTCATAACATTATCCTGTAGACTGGGTTTCGTAGCATTATCCTGTAGACTGGGTTTCGTAACATTATCCTGTAGACTGGGTTTCATAACATTATCCTGTAGACTGGGTGTTATAACATTATCCTGTAGACTGGGTTTCATAACATTATCCTGTAGACTGGGTGTTATAACATTATCCTGTAGACTGGGTTTCATAGCATTATCCTGTAGACTGGGTTTCATAGCATTATCCTGTAGACTGGGTTTCATAACATTATCCTGTAGACTGGGTTTCATAACATTATCCTGTAGACTGGGTTTCATAACATTATCCAGTAGACTGGGTGTTATAACATTATCCTGTAGACTGGGTTTCATAACATTATCCTGTAGACTGGGTTTCATAACATTATCCAGTAGACTGGGTGTTATAACATTATCCAGTAGACTGGGTTTCATAACATTATCCTGTAGACTGGGTTTCATAACATTATCCTGTAGACTGGGTTTCATAACATTATCCTGTAGACTGGGTTTCATAACATTATCCCGTAGACTGGGTTTCATAACATTATCCTCAACCACACCTCAACCACACAACCACAACCACAAAACTGCAACCACACCACAACCACACTGTAACCACAACCACACCTCAACCACACAACTACACCACAACCACAACCGCACCCACACCTCAACCACACAACTACACCTCAACCACACCTCAACCACACCTCAACACCACAACCACACCTCAACACCTCAACCACACCTCAACCACACCTCAACCACAAAACTGCAACCACACTGTAACCACAACCGCACCTCAACCACACCACAACCACACCTCAACCACACAACTACACCACAACCACACCACAACCACACCACAATCACAAAACTGCAACCACACTGTAACCACAACCACACCCACACAACCACACCACAACCACACCGTAACCACAACCACACCACAACCACAAAACTGCAACCACACCACAACCACATCACAACCACACCACAACCACACTGTAACCACAACCACACCACAACCACACCACAACCACAACCACACTGTAACCACAACCACACTGTAACCACACCACAACCACACTGTAACCACACCACAACCACACTGTAACCACAACCACATCCCAACCACACCACAACCACACTGTAACCACAACCACACTGTAACCACAACCACATCCCAACCACACCACAACCACACTGTAACCACAACCACATCCCAACCACATCCCAACCACAACCACACTGTAACCACAACCACACCACAACCACACTGTAACCACACCACAACCACACTGTAACCACAACCACATCCCAACCACACCACAACCACACTGTAACCACAACCACACCACAACCACATCCCAACCACACCACAACCACATCCCAACCACACCCACAACCACACCACAACCACATCCCAACCACACCCACAACCACACCACATGAAGTAAAAAAAAATTGCTGACAGAGAGCATATTTAAGAGTATATACACTCAGTTAATAAAATATACTGTTGAATATAATAAAACATTCAGAGGCCAGTTTATTAGATACACCCATCGAGTACAGGTTTAGACCCCCCTTTGAGACGTTGCTCAATCGGTATCAAGGGACCTAACGTCCCCCCCAGTACACTACCTGACCACCAGCCTGTACCGTTGACACCAGGCAGGATGGGGGCCATGGACTCATGCTGTTTACGCCCAACCCTGACTCATCCCATCCACATGACGCAACGGGAACCGGGATTCGTCGGACCAGGCAATGTTTTTTCCACTCCTCAGTTGTTCAGCGTTGGTGATGGTGTGGTGATGGTGTGTCCAGTGGGGCCGCTTCTTCTTCTTGTATTTAGCCGATAGGAGTGGAACCCGGTGTGGTCGTCTGCTGTAATAGTTGACTGTTAGTGCCTGTTCGCCTTTCACGATTCTTGCCATTCTCCTTCGACCTCTCTCATCAACTAGCTGTTTTCACCCACAGGACTGCCGCTGACTGGATGTGTCTGTTTGTCGCACCGATCTCAGTAAATCCTTAGACACTGTCGTGCGTGAAAATCCCAGGAGGCCGGTCGTTTCTGAGATACTAGAAACCGGCGCGCCTGGTACCGACGATCATATCGCGCTCAAAGTTGCTTAGATCACTCGTTTTGCCCATTCTAACGTTCAATCCAACAGTAACTGAATGCCTCGATGCCTGTCTGCCTGCTTTATATACCAAGTCACGGCCACCTGACTCACTGTCTGTAGGAGCGAACCATTTTCGTGATGATTGGTGTACCTAATAAACTGGCCACTGAGTGTATACTTGGGGCTCTTGGTATTTTTGGTTTTATGAATTCAAGTCAAGTCTCCTCTCCACACGTCCTCAAATGCACCCTCTCTTCCTCCTTTCTTCTTTCCATCTCTTCATCATCCCATCTATCTAATGTGTTTTTGGTTTCTCCAGTAGAGCAGTAGGATACCACCCTATGTCATCTGCCCAAAGCATAGCAGTACTTCTACACCATCAAGACTCAAAACACTCCCTCCCTCCCTCCCTCCCTCTCTCCCCCCTTAACTATCTCCCCCTCCCTCCCTCCCTCCCTCCCTCTCTGTCTCTCCCCTTATCTATCTCCCCTCCCTCCCTCTCTCTCTCTCTCTCCCCCTTATCTATCTCTGCCTCCCTCCCTCCGTCTCTCCCCCCTTATCCCTCCCTCCCTCCCTCTCTCTCTCTCTCTCTCTCTCCCCTCCCTCCCTCCCTCCCTCCCTCCGTCTCTCCCCCTTATCCATCTCCCCCTCCCTCCCTCCCTCGAACAGAGATAGACTTCATTCTGGCGTCCCCTCCCTCCCTCCCTCCCTCCCCTCTCTCTCTCCCCTCCCTCCCTCCCTCCGTCCGTCTCTCCCCCTTATCCATCTCCCCCTCCCTCCCTCCCTCCATCCATCCCTCGAACAGAGATAGACTTCATTCTGGCGTGTCTTCACGCGGCTGTTCCTGTCAATCTCCCAGCAGTAGAGTTAAAACACACATAGTGTTAGATCGCTCTATGCCTTGGCAACAAGTCTTAATCTGGTGCTGACACATTTTCTTCAGCAGGCTGTGTGTGTGTGTGTGTGTGTGTGTGTGTGTGTGTGTGTGTGTGTGTGTGTGTGTGTGTGTGTGTGTGTGTGTGTGTGTGTGTAATTGACGGCTGATGTGGAGCTTCCTGTTTCGGTCACGGTAGGGTCACACTCTGATGTACCAATCAGCCAATCAGCAAGCTGTTGCTTCTCAATCCCCTGTCTGTCTGTCTGTCTGATTGGACAGGAGTACACCAAGGTTATCATGCCAGCGTTCGGACGGTGTGTGTCTGTGTGTGTATGTGCATTAGTCGGTGTGTTGATGTTGGTCTCTGGCGCTTGTCAAGCTTCTTACCTGCTGCCGGACAGATGGGCTGCATAGTGGACCTCTCCACCTTTCTCCCCCCACAACTCTCCGCCTCTCCTCTCCCTCTCCACCTCTCCCTCCACCATCTCCCTCTCTCCCTTTATACCTCTCCACCTCTCCTCACCTCTCCTCTTATCTCCCTCTCCTCCTCTCCTCTTATCTCCCTCTCCTCCTCTCCTCTTATCTCCTTATCCACCTCTCCTCTTATCTCCCTCTCCTCCTCTCCTCTTATCTCCACCTCTCCTCTTATCTCCTTCTCCACCTCTCCTCTTATCTCCCTCTCCTCCTCTCCTCTTATCTCCCTCTCTCCTCTTATCTCCTTCTCCACCTCTCCTCTTATCGCCCTAACCACCTCTCCACCTTCTCCCTCTCTCCCTTTATACCTCTCCACCTCCCCTCTCCTCTCCTCTTATCTCTTTCTCCACCTCTCCTCTTATCTCTTTCTCCACCTCTCCTCTTATCTCCACCTCTCCACCTCTCCTCTTATCTCTTTCTCCACCTCTCCTCTTATCTCTTTCTCCACCTCTCCTCTTATCTCCTCTCCACCTCTCCTCTTATCTCCCTCTCCACCTCTCCTCTTATCTCTTTCTCCACCTCTCCTCTTATCTCCCTCTCCACCTCTCCTCTTATCGCCCTAACCACCTCTCCTCTTATCGCCCTAACCACCTCTCCTCCTCTCCTCTCTCCCCCTCTCCACCCATCTCCCTCTCCACCTCTCCTCGTATCGCCCTAACCACCTCTCCTCCTCTCCTCTCTCCCCCTCTCCACCCATCTCCCTCTCCACCTCTCCTCGTATCGCCCTAACCACCTCTCCTCCTCTCCTCTCTCCCCCTCTCCACCCATCTCCCTCTCCACCTCTCCTCTTATCGCCCTAACCACCTCTCCTCCTCTAATCTCTCGCTCCACCTCTCCTCTCTCCTTCTCCACATATTAGCAGGTAACACACACACACAGTACAGACTGAATCCGTTCCTATGGTGGTGTGTGTGGCTGGGCAGTGCCCCAGGGCCGTAGTGTTGATGGGGCTTATGAAAGCAGATGGACTGACATGCTGACTGGTAAGGCTTCATTAACCATCACACACACACACAACGAGGGTTCATTAACTCTGTGTGTCACAAATATGCCGCACTCTCCCGCACTCCGATCCACCTTACGCTGGCACAGAGGCCCACAGGAGGAGGGGTGTGTGTGTGTGTGTGTGTGTGTGTGTGTGTGAGTATTAGATGGTACTCCACACAAGTGAAAGGCTTAAGGATGTTTATTGATCACGAGAGTCTCATTTGAGGCTGGAGTTTCTGCTTGGGGTTGGAGTTCCGCTCGTGTGTGTGTGTGAGTGAGTGAGTGAGTGAGTGAGTGAGTGAGTGAGTGAGTGAGTGAGTGAGTGAGTGAGTGAGTGAGTGAGTGAGTGAGTGAGTGAGTGAGTGGGTGGGTGAGTGAGTGAGTGAGAGAGTGAGTGAGTGAGAGAGTGAGAGAATTGCGTGTGCCTGGTGCCACAGCAAGGTTGGTGTGTGTGTGTGTGTGTGTGTGTGTGTGTGTGTGTGTGTGTGTGTGTGTGTGTGTGTGTGTGTGTGTGAGTAGGGTTGGTGTGTGTGAGTAGGGTTGGTGTGTGAGTGACAAGATGGAAAAAAGAGGGAGAGAGGAGACATTCCAAGAAACAGGAAACTAGGCTCGGTGATGGATCTAATAGGGAGAAACAGGAAACTAGGCTCCGTGATGGATCTAATAGGGAGAAACAGGAAACTAGGCTCCGTGACGGATCTAATAGGGAGAAACAGGAAACTAGGCTCCGTGACGGATCTAATAGGGAGAAACAGGAAACTAGGCTCCGTGACGGATCTAATAGGGAGAAACAGGAAACTAGGCTCCGTGACGGATCTAATAGGGAGAAACAGGAAACTAGGCTCCGTGACGGATCTAATAGGGAGAAACAGGAAACTAGGCTCCGTGACGGATCTAATAGGGAGAAACAGGAAACTAGGCTCCGTGATGGATCTAATAGGGAGAAACAGGAAACTAGGCTCCGTGATGGATCTAATAGGGAGAAACAGGAAACTAGGCTCCATGATGGATCTAATAGGGAGAAACAGGAAACTAGGCTCCATGATGGATCTAATAGGGAGAAACAGGAAACTAGGCTCCGTGACGGATCTAATAGGGAGAAACAGGAAACTAGGCTCCGTGACGGATCTAATAGGGAGAAACAGGAAACTAGGCTCCGTGATGGATCTAATAGGGAGAAACAGGAAACTAGGCTCCGTGATGGATCTAATAGGGAGAAACAGGAAACTAGGCTCCGTGATGGATCTAAAAGGGAGCATCCATCTTGGTGTTCTTCTACCAATGAAGGTTCCTTATTGAGGGCTGGCCTAGTAGGATGAATAGGGATGGTTATATGGAATGATGGTTAGATGTGAGGTGTGTGTGTGTGTGTGTGTGTGTGTGTGTGTGTGTGTGTGTGTGTGTGTGTGTGTGTGTGTTTAGATGGATTTACAGTATAGAGGATCATTAAACACTCTAGGAACAGCAGTGTCTGTGTGGAGCCCTGACCTTCAGGTCTGCTATTCTGTCTGTCTTAACTTCTCTATGTTAGACACTTGGGCACTCATTGTAAAGCCAGACTCTCATGCCCAGTCCTAAATCAACTCACTGTTAAGCCAGACTCTCATGCCCAGCCCTAAATCAACTCACTGTAAAGCCAGACTCTCATGCCCAGTCCTAAATCAACTCACTGTAAAGCCTAGATCCCAGACTCTCATGCCCAGTCCTAAATCAACTCACTGTAAAGCCTAGATCCCAGACTCTCATGCCCAGCCCTAAATCAACTCACTGTAAAGCCTAGATCCCAGACTCTCATGCCCAGCCCTAAATCAATTCACTGTAAAGCCAGACTCTCATGCCCAGCCCTAAATCAACTCACTGTAAAGCCTAGATCCCAGACTCTCATGCCCAGTCCTAAATCAACTCACTGTAAAGCCTAGATCCCAGACTCTCATCCCCAGTCCTAAATCAACTCACTGTAAAGCCTAGATCCCAGACTCTCATGCCCAGTCCTAAATCAACTCACTGTAAAGCCTAGA
Source organism: Oncorhynchus nerka (assembly GCF_034236695.1). NCBI lineage: Eukaryota > Metazoa > Chordata > Actinopteri > Salmoniformes > Salmonidae > Oncorhynchus > Oncorhynchus nerka. Next base: position 46,576,354 of record NC_088411.1, read on the forward strand.
TCCCAGACTCTCATTCCCAGTCCCAAATCAACTCACTGTAAAGCCAGACTCTCATGCCCAGCCCTAAATCAACTCACTGTAAAGCCAGACTCTCATGCCCAGTCCTAAATCAACTCACTGTAAAGCCTAGATCCCAGACTCTCATGCCCAGCCCTAAATCAACTCACTGTAAAGCCAGACTCTCATGCACAGTCCTAAATCAACTCAATGTTAATCCAGACTCTCATGCATAGTCCTAAATCAACTCACTGTAAAGCCTAGATCCCAGACTCTCATGCCCAGTCCTAAATCAACCCTTTAGCCTCTCCCCCTTTGGCACTTCTGGCACAGACCTGAGAGGATTGGGTAGGTGTGAGAAATATGACCCGGAACGGATTGGGACCAGAAATCGGCCCTGGCATTTACCCATTTACCAAATAATAATACTTGTGCTCAACCCCCCCCCAATTTAGACAGGCCCTTTAGCTAGAAAAAATGACCTTATGGCCAATTTGCCCCTGAGGACGTCGTCCCCACAGTGACTGTACGTACATACCCCAACCAGAAGCCATGGATTACAGGCAACATCCACACTGAGCTAAAGGGTAGAGCTGCCGCTTTCAAGGTGCGGGACTCCTGCTATCTCGGAACATATTCCAGTCTGTGCAAAACAGTCCTGCAGTGTAGCATCCACGTCATCTGACCAGTTCCGTATTGAGCTAGTCACTGGTACTTCCTGCTTTAGTCTCTGTGTGTGTACATGTACAACTCCCCTGGTTGTACATGTGACATGCTGGTATAAATTTGGTAAAACTGCATTAAAGTCCCCGGCCACAAGGAGCACCGCCTCTGGGTGAGCGGATGGGTATCGGAGGATATTTCAGACCGACCAGATGGGTATCGGAGGATATTTCAGACCGACAGACAGACCAGATGGGTATCGGAGGATATTTCAGACCGACAGACCGACCAGATGGGTATCGGAGGATATTTCAGACCGACAGACCAGATGGGTATCGGAGGATATTTCAGACCGACAGACAGACCAGATGGGTATCGGAGGATATTTCAGACCGACAGACCGACCAGATGGGTATCGGAGGATATTTCAGACCGACCAGATGGGTATCGGAGGATATTTCAGACCGACAGACCGACCAGATGGGTATCGGAGATTATTTCAGACCGACAGACCAGATGGGTATCGGAGGATATTTCAGACCGACCAGATGGGTATCGGAGGATATTTCAGACCGACAGACCGACCAGATGGGTATCGGAGATTATTTCAGACCGACAGACCAGATGGGTATCGGAGGATATTTCAGACCGACAGACCGACCAGATGGGTATCGGAGGATATTTCAGACCGACAGACCGACCAGATGGGTATCGGAGGATATTTCAGACCGACAGACCGACCAGATGGGTATCGGAGGATATTTCAGACCGACAGACCGACCAGATGGGTATCGGAGGATATTTCAGTCCGACCAGATGGGTATCGGAGGATATTTCAGACCGACAGACCGACCAGATGGGTGTCGGAGGATATTTCAGACCTACAGACCGACCAGATGGGTATCGGAGGATATTTCAGACCGACAGACCGACCAGATGGGTATCGGAGGATATTTCAGTCCGACCAGATGGGTATCGGAGGATATTTCAGTCCGACCAGATGGGTATCGGAGGATATTTCAGACCGACAGACCGACCAGATGGGTGTCGGAGGATATTTCAGACCGACAGACCGACCAGATGGGTATCGGAGGATATTTCAGACCGACAGACCGACCAGATGGGTGTCGGAGGATATTTCAGACCGACAGACCGACCAGATGGGTATCGGAGGATATTTCAGACCGACAGACCGACCAGATGGGTATCGGAGGATATTTCAGACCGACCAGATGGGTATCGGAGGATATTTCAGACCGACAGACAGACCAGATGGGTATCGGAGGATATTTCAGACCGACCAGATGTGTATCGGAGGATATTTCAGACCGACCAGATGGGTATCGGAGGATATTTCAGACCGACCAGATGGGTCTCGGAGGATATTTCAGACCGACCAGATGGGTCTCGGAGGATATTTCAGACCGACCAGATGGGTCTCGGAGGATATTTCAGACCGACCAGATGGGTCTCGGAGGATATTTCAGACCGACCAGATGGGTCTCGGAGGATATTTCAGACCGACCAGATGGGTCTCGGAGGATATTTCAGACCGACCAGATGGGTATCGGAGGATATTTCAGACCGACCAGATGGGTATCGGAGGATATTTCAGACCGACCAGATGGGTATAGGAGGATATTTCAGACCGACCAGATGTGTATCGGAGGATATTTCAGACCGACCAGATGGGTATCGGAGGATATTTCAGACCGACCAGATGGGTATCGGAGGATATTTCAGACCGACCAGATGGGTATCGGAGGATATTTCAGACCGACCAGATGGGTATCGGAGGATATTTCAGACCGACCAGATGGGTATCGGAGGATATTTCAGACCGACCAGATGGGTATCGGAGGATATTTCAGACCGACCAGATGGGTATCGGAGGATATTTCAGACCGACCAGATGGGTATCGGAGGATATTTCAGACCGACCAGATGGGTATCGGAGGATATTTCAGACCGACAGACAGACCAGATGGGTATCGGAGGATATTTCAGACCGACAGACAGACCAGATGGGTATCGGAGGATATTTCAGACCGACCAGATGGGTATCGGAGGATATTTTAGTGCCCTGAGGGGTACAGTGGTTGCAGCATGGTGGGAAGTGATTCAGGGGACCCTTCTCCAGGAGAAGAGGAGAGGAGAAGAGGAGGAGAAGAGCAGAGGAGAAGAGGAGGAGGAGAGGAGAAGAGGAGAAGAGGAGGAGAAGAGAAGAGGAGAAGAGGAGGAGAAGAGCAGAGGAGAAGAGGAGGAGGAGAGAAGAGAAGAAGAGGAGGATAGGAGAAGAGGAGAAGAGGAGGAGAAGAGCAGAGGAGAAGAGGAGGAGGAGAGGAGAGAAGAGAAGAAGAGGAGGATAGGAGAAGAGGAGGAGAGGAGAAGAGGAGACCAGTCATGTAGTGGAGCGTGAACTCACATCAACTCAGTTCCTTTTAAATAACACATACACACACACCCCAAAAATGTACACTCATCATGTACTATGCATCGTCAGTAAATAAAAAAAATAAAGCCTTCTGGTAAAGCTACCATCACATCAGCATTTCCAAGGGTACAGGGAAAGACAACCATTACGCTCAGATTACTTCCCTGTGTTAAGAGTCCCTCTAAACTACCCACCAGTAGCCATTAGCTTTCCACAATACAATGTGTATTTTGGACCAATCAGAGGCCGAGGCAGCCAACAGTGATGTAAAACAGTGTAGTTGTCATTTACAGACAGCCATGCTGGACTAAAATAGCAGCTTTAAAAAACACCATGCCAGTATATTCCTCTGACTGGACATCATGATGCCGCTGACCTTCTTGATTACTTTATTATTTATTATTTTAATGACATAGCAGTAAATACAAACTGAAATCCAGGAGAATTTCACCCCAAAAATAATTTAAATAAATAATATATAGATATATATATATGTAGCAATCTTGAAGACTTAAAGTGACTCATTAGAGATCAAATCAAAATGTATTTGTCACATGCTTCATAAACAAGACAGTGAAATGTGACAGGCTATATACACCGGGTACCAAGCTATATACACCGGGTACCAAGCTATATACACGGGGTACCAGGCTATATACACGGGGTACCAGGCTATATACACGGGGTACCAGGCTATATACACACGGGGTACCAGGCTATATACACACGGGGTACCAGGCTATATACACACGGGGTACCAGGCTATATACACACGGGGTACCAGGCTATATACACACGGGGTACCAGGCTATATACACACGGGGTACCAGGCTATATACACACGGGGTACCAGGCTATATACACACGGGGTACCAGGCTATACACACGGGGTACCAGGCTATACACACGGGGTACCAGGCTATATACACGGGATACCAGGCTATACACACGGGGTACCAGGCTATATACACGGGATACCAGGCTATACACACGGGGTACCAGGCTATAAACACGGGGTACCAGGCTATATACACGGGGTACCAGGCTATAAACACGGGGTACCAGGCTATATACATGGGGTACCAGGCTATATACACGGGGTACCAGGCTATATACACTGGGTACCAGGATATATACACACGGGGTACCAGGCTATATTACAAGACAGTGAAATGTGACAGGCTACATACACGGGGTACCAGTACCTAGTAGATGATAACTTGGATATATACACGGGGTACCAGTACTGAGTAACGATAACTTGGCTATATACACGGGGTAGCAGTGCCTAATAGATAATACCATGGCTATATACACGGGGTACCAGTACTGAGTAATGATAACTTGGCTATATACACGGGGTACCAGTACCTAGTAGATGATAACTTGGCTATATACACGGGGTACCAGTGCTGAGTAGATGGTAACTTGGCTATATACACGGGGTACCAGTACCTAGTAGATGATAACTTGGCTATATACACGGGGTACCAGTGCTGAGTAGATGATAACTTGGCTATATACACGGGGTACCAGTGCTGAGTAGATGATAACTTGGCTATATACACGGGGTACCAGTGCTGAGTAGATGGTAACTTGGCTACATACACGGGGTACCAGGCTATACACACGGGGTACCAGGCTATATACACGGGGTACCAGGCTATAAACACGGGGTACCAGGCTATATACACGGGGTACCAGGCTATATACACGGGGTACCAGGCCATAAACACGGGGTACCAGGCTATATACACGGGGTACCAGGCTATATACACGGGGTACCAGGCTATATACACGGGGTACCAGGCTATATACACGGGGTACCAGGCTATATACACGGGGTACCAGGCTATATACACACGGGGTACCAGGCTATATACACACGGGGTACCAGGCTATACACACGGGGTACCAGGCTATATACACGGGGTACCAGGCTATAAACACGGGGTCCCAGGCTATATACACGGGGTACCAGGCTATATACACGGGGTACCAGGCTATATACAAGACAGTGAAATGTGACAGGCTATATACACGGGGTACCAGTACCTAGTAGATGATAACTTGGATATATACACGGGGTACCAGTACTGAGGAACGATAACTTGGCTATATACACGGGGTAGCAGTGCCTAATAGATAATACCATGGCTATATACACGGGGTACCAGTACTGAGTAATGATAACTTGGCTATATACACGGGGTACCAGTACCTAGTAGATGATAACTTGGCTATATACACGGGGTACCAGTGCTGAGTAGATGGTAACTTGGCTATATACACGGGGTACCAGTACCTAGTAGATGATAACTTGGCTATATACACGGGGTACCAGTGCTGAGTAGATGATAACTTGGCTATATACACGGGGTACCAGTGCTGAGTAGATGATAACTTGGCTATATACACGGGGTACCAGTGCTGAGTAGATGGTAACTTGGCTACATACACGGGGTACCAGGCTATACACACGGGGTACCAGGCTATATACACGGGGTACCAGGCTATAAACACAGGGTACCAGGCTATAAACACGGGGTACCAGGCTATATACACGGGGTACCAGGCTATATACACGGGGTACCAGGCTATATACACGGGGTACCAGGCCATAAACACGGGGTACCAGGCTATATACACGGGGTACCAGGCTATATACACGGGGTACCAGGCTATATACACGGGGTACCAGGCTATATACACGGGGTACCAGGCTATATACACTGGGTACCAGGCTATATACACACGGGGTACCAGGCTATACACACGGGGTACCAGGCTATATACACGGGGTACCAGGCTATAAACACGGGGTCCCAGGCTATATACACGGGGTACCAGGCTATATACACGGGGTACCAGGCTATATACACGGGGTACCAGTACCTAGTAGATGATAACTTGGATATATACACGGGGTACCAGTACTGAGGAACGATAACTTGGCTATATACACGGGGTAGCAGTGCCTAATAGATAATACCATGGCTATTTACACGGGGTACCAGTACTGAGTAATGATAACTTGGCTATATACACGGGGTACCAGTATCTAGTAGATGATAACTTGGCTATATACACGGGGTACCAGTGCTGAGTAGATGGTAACTTGGCTATATACACGGGGTACCAGTACCTAGTAGATGATAACTTGGCTATATACACGGGGTACCAGTGCTGAGTAGATGATAACTTGGCTATATACACGGGGTACCAGTGCTGAGTAGATGGTAACTTGGCTACATACACGGGGTACCAGACTATACACACGGGGTACCAGGCTATACACACAGGGTACCAGGATATACACACGGGGTACCAAGCTATACACACGGGGTACCAGGCTATATACACGGGGTACCAGGCTATAAACACGGGGTACCAGGATATACACACGGGGTACCAGGCTATACACACGGGGTACCAGGATATACACACGGGGTACCAGGATATACACACGGGGAACCAGACTATACACACGGGGTACCAGGCTATAAACACGGGGTATCAGGCTATACATACGGGTACCAGGGTACACAGGCTATACACGGGGTACCAGGCTATACACACGGGGTACCAGGCTATACACCAGGCTATACACACGGGGTACCAGGCTATACACACGGGGTACCAGGCTATACACACGGGGTACCAGGATATAAACACGGGGTACCAGGCTATACACACGGGGTACCAGGCTATACACACGGGGTACCAGGCTATAAACACGGGGTACCAGGCTATATACACGGGGTACCAGGCTATATACACGGGGTACCAGGCTATACACACGGGGCACCAGGCTATATACACGGGGTACCAGGCTATATACACGGGGTACCAAGCTATACACACGGGGCACCAGGCTATATACACGGGGTACCAGTACCTAGTAGATGATAACTTGGCTATATACACTGGGTACCAGTACCTAGTAGATGATACCTTGGCTATATACACTGGGTACCAGTACCTAGTAGATAACTTGGATATATACACAAGGTACCAGTACTGAGTAATGATACCTTGGCTATATACACTGGGTACCAGTACCTAGTAGATGATAACTTGGCTATATACACGGGGTACCAGTACTGAGTCCATGATAACTTGGCTATATACACAGGGTACACTTATCAAGAGAACATCCCTGGTCCTCCCTACTGCCTCTGATCTGGTGGACTCACTAAACAGAGAACATCCCTGGTCATCCCTACTGCCTCTGATCTGGTGGACTCACTAAACAGAGAACATCCCTGGTCATCCCTACTGCCTCTGATCTGGAGGACTCACTAAACAGAGAACATCCCTGGTCATCCCTACTGCCTCTGATCTGGAGGACTCACTAAACAGAGAACATCCCTGGTCATCTCTACTGCCTCTGAGCTAGAGGACTCACTAAACAGAGAACATCCCTGGTCGTCCCTACTGCCTCTGATCTGGAGGACTCACTAAACAGAGAACATCCCTGGTCATCCCTACTGCCTCTGATCTGGTGGACTCACTAAACAGAGAACATCCCTGGTCATCCCTACTGCCTCTGATCTGGAGGACTCACTAAACAGAGAACATCCCTGGTCATCCCTACTGCCTCTGATCTGGAGGACTCACTAAACGGAGAACATCCCTAGTCATCCCTACTGCCTCTGATCTGGAGGACTCACTAAACAGAGAACATCCCTGGTCATCTACTGCCTCTGATCTGGAGGACTCACTAAACAGAGAACATCCCTGGTCATCTACTGCCTCTGATCTGGAGGACTCACTATACAGAGAACATCCCTGGTCATCCCTACTGCCTCTGATCTGGAGGACTCACTAAACAGAGAACATCCCTGGTCATCTACTGCCTCTGATCTGGAGGACTCACTATACAGAGAACATCCCTGGTCATCTACTGCCTCTGATCTGGAGGACTCACTAAACAGAGAACATCCCTGGTCATCTACTGCCTCTGATCTGGAGGACTCACTATACAGAGAACATCCCTGGTCATCCCTACTGCCTCTGATCTGGAGGACTCACTAAACAGAGAACATCCCTGGTCATCTACTGCCTCTGATCTGGAGGACTCACTATACAGAGAACATCCCTGGTCATCCCTACTGCCTCTGATCTGGAGGACTCACTAAACAGAGAACATCCCTGGTCATCCCTACTGCCTCTGATCTGGAGGACTCACTAAACAGAGAACATCCCTGGTCATCCCTACTGCCTCTGATCTGGAGGACTCACTAAACAGAGAACATCCCTGGTCATCCCTACTGCCTCTGATCTGGAGGACTCACTAAACACAAACGCTTCGTTTGTACATTATGTCTGGTTATCTGTAATGATGTCTGAGTGTTGGAGTGAGCCCCTGGCTATCTGTAATGATGTCTGAGTGTTGGAGTGAGCCCCTGGCTATCTGTAAATGATGTCTGAGTGTTGGAGTGGGCCCCTGGCTATCTGTAAATGATGTCTGAGTGTTGGAGTGGGCCCCTGGCTGTCTGTAATGATGTCTGAGTGTTGGAGTGGGCCCCTGGCTGTCTGTAAATGATGTCTGAGTGTTGGAGTGGGCCCCTGGCTATCTGTAATGATGTCTGAGTGTTGGAGTGGGCCCCTGGCTGTCTGTAAATGATGTCTGAGTGTTGGAGTGGGCCCCTGGCTATCTGTAATGATGTCTGAGTGTTGGAGTGGGCCCCTGGCTGTCTGTAAATGATGTCTGAGTGTTGGAGTGGGCCCCTGGCTATCTGTAATGATGTCTGAGTGTTGGAGTGGGGCCCTGGCTATCTGTAATGATGTCTGAGTGTTGGAGTGGGCCCCTGGTTATCCTTAAATTAAAATAAAACAATACAATTGTGCCTTTTGTTTTGCTTAATATAAGGAATTTTAAATGATTTATACTTTTACTTTTGATACGTAAATATATTTTAGCAATTCCATTTACTTTTGATACTTAAGTATATTTAAAATCAAATACCTGTAGACTTTTACTCAAGTAGTATTTTACAGGGTGACTTTCACTTTTACTCAAGTAGTATTTTACTGTGTGACTTTTACTTGAGTCATTTTCTATTAAGGTATCTTTACTTTTACTCAAGTATGACAATTGGATACTTTGTGTTTGCATGACAGCAGACAGCATGAACTGCATAATTACAACAAGAGTACTCATCCACTCCCCCTCTCTCCCCCCTCTGCCCTCTCACCCCTTCCTCTTCCCTCTCACCCCCCCGTGGGGGTATGATATTCCATTATATTCTAACATGGGCATTCTAACATGGACATTCTAACATGGACATTCTAACATGGGCATTCTAACATGGGCATTCTAACATGGGCATTCTAACATGGACATTCTAACATGGACATTCTAACATGGACATTCTAACATGGATATTCTAACATGGACATTCTAACATGGGCATTCTAACATGGGCATTCTAACATGGACATTCTAACATGGACATTCTAACATGGACATTCTAACATGGGCATTCTAACATGGGCATTCTAACATGGACATTCTAACATGGACATTCTAACATGGACATTCTAACATGGACATTCTAACATGGACATTCTGGGCATTCTAACATGGGCATTCTGGGCATTCTAACATGGGCATTCTAACATGGGCATTCTCGGCATTCTAACATGGGCATTATAACATGGGCATTCTGGGCATTCTAACATGGGCATTCTAACATGGGCATTCTAACATGGACATTCTAACATGGACATTGCCCAGAATGTCCATGTTAGATTCTAACATGGGCATTCTAACATGGGCATTCTGGGCATTCTAACATGGGCATTCTAACATGGGCATTCTAACATGGGCATTCTAACATGGGCATTCTGGGCATTCTAACATGGGCATTCTGGGCATTCTAACATGGGCATTCTAACATGGGCATTCTAACATGGGCATTCTAACATGGGCATTCTGGGCATTCTAACATGGGCATTCTGGGCATTCTAACATGGACATTCTAACATGTGCATTCTAACATGGGCATTCTAACATGGGCATTCTGGGCATTCTAACATGGGCATTCTGGGCATTCTAACATGGGCATTCTGGGCATTCTAACATGGGCATTCTGGGCATTCTAACATGGGCATTCTGGGCATTCTAACATGGGCATCCTAACATGGGCATTCTGGGCATTCTAACATGGGCATTCTGGGCATTCTAACATGGGCATTCTAACATGGGTATTCTGGGCATTCTAACATGGGCATTCTAACATGGGCATTCTAACATGGGTATTCTGGGCATTCTAACATGGGCATTCTGGGCATTCTAACATGGGCATTCTAACATGGGCATTCTAACATGGGTATTCTGGGCATTCTAACATGGGCATTCTAACATGGGCATTCTAACATGGGTATTCTGGGCATTCTAACATGGGCATTCTAACATGGGCATTCTAACATGGGCATTCTGGGCATTCTAACATGGGCATTCTAACATGGACATTCTAACATGGGTATTCTGGGCATTCTAACATGAGCATTCTGACATGGGCATTCTAACATATCTGTATACCTTCAGCATCATCAATAGCGTCTCCCAGATCTTCCTCACATTTCAGGTTGTTTTGTGTCATCAGAATATGTCTATCAAGTCTTGATACAGTTTAGAAATCAACTTTAGAAGTTTGTCAGACTGCTTTTAGAATTGATTCAATCTTTGAAGCTTCTTGCAGAGAGAATAAAGTGTTGTATCTGGAAATGTTTACCTCACCACCATCACAGACTGGTCTTCCCTGACTGCTTGACCTCAGCACTCTCACAGACTGGTCTTCCCTGACTGCTTGACCTCAGCACTCTCACAGACTGGTCTTCCATGACTGCTTGACCTCAGCACCATCACAGACTGGTCTTCCCTGACTGCTTGACCTCAGCACCATCACAGACTGGTCTTCCCTGACTGCTTGACCTCAGCACTCTCACAGACTGGTCTTCCCTGACTGCTTGACCTCAGCACTCTCACAGACTGGTCTTCCCTGACTGCTTGACCTCAGCACTATCACAGACTGGTCTCCCTCTGACTGCCTGACCTCGGCACCATCACAGACTGGTCTTCCCTGACTGCTTGACCTCAGCACCATCACAGACTGGTCTTACCTGACTGCTTGACCTCGGCACCATCACAGACTGGTCTTACCTGACTGCTTGACCTCAGCCCTCTCACAGACTGGTCTTACCTGACTGCTTGACCTCAGCACCATCACAGACTGGTCTTACCTGACTGCTTGACCTCAGCACCATCACAGACTGGTCTTACCTGACTGCTTGACCTCAGCACTCTCACAGACTGGTCTTCCCTGACTGCTTGACCTCAGCACCATCACAGACTGGTCTTCCCTGACTGCTTGACCTCAGCACTCTCACAGACTGGTCTTCCCTGACTGCTTGACCTCAGCACTATCACAGACTGGTCTTCCCTGACTGCTTGACCTCAGCACCATCACAGACTGGTCTTCCCTGACTGCTTGACCTCAGCACTCTCACAGACTGGTCTTCCCTGACTGCTTGACCTCAGCACTCTCACAGACTGGTCTTCCCTGACTGCTTGACCTCGGCACCATCACAGACTGGTCTTACCTGACTGCTTGACCTCAGCCCTCTCACAGACTGGTCTTACCTGACTGCTTGACCTCAGCACCATCACAGACTGGTCTTACCTGACTGCTTGACCTCAGCACCATCACAGACTGGTCTCCCTCTGACTGCCTGACCTCGGCACCATCACAGACTGGTCTTACCTGACTGCTTGACCTCAGCACCATCACAGACTGGTCTCCCTCTGACTGCTTGACCTCAGCACCATCACAGACTGATCTTCCATGACTGCTTGACCTCAGCACTATCACAGACTGGTCTCCCTGACTGCCTGACCCTACTGAGACCCCTGTTACCATCTGATCCTGCTCAGTTGAGGCATGACAAAGATTTACCTTGGTGTACATTTATACATTATATTATCCAAGAATAGAATCAGTGGTTCAATAATTGAAATGAGCATTATTCCCAGATCCCAGTCTGTGCCGACCCATCAACTCAAGATGGGACTTTGTATCCATTCACTCATAGTTATAATATACCGCAACATTCATCTGAGCTCCGTAGGCTGGTTTTCCCTTCCACTTTAGACAGAACTTCAGTCGAGAGGGGATGAAGCATTAGCTAATGATACAATGTCAGTTACAATACAATAAATAAATACTTGTTTCTGTTACAGCAAACAGCTGTTACCTTGCCAGCTACATCAGTCAAATAAAAGAGTAGCCAGTTTCTGCTCTGCTTGCTTGCTTTTACATCTCAGAGAGAAAAAGAGCAACACAGAGAGAGCAGTTGCCTCTGTTCATCCCTCCCGTGCCTTTCAGGAGCTGTCTGAAGGCTCTGTTGTGTCTGTCCTAAATCTAGCCGACTGAAACTGCCAGTCTATTCGCTTTTTTTTTGTATCACAGTGCAATAATAAAACTGTGTGTGTGGGAGGGGTGCGCCCCTGCATGACAAAACTAGTTTAATAATATTTAAAAGAGATACACACACCTCTAAGAGCTGGCAACACACCTGCCATTTTTATGTTGGTTACTTCTTTGCAGCTGTCTAACCCTGACCTCTAGGCCACACAGGAAGTCCTGGGGAAAGTGAGGAGAGAGCTTCCCTAACTCCCTCTCTCTCTCCCTCTCTCCCTTTCTCTCTCTCCCTCTACCTCCCTCCCCATCTCTCTCCCTCCCTCCCCTAACTAGGGTTGAATAGCGTGAACATGGTTACTGAGATTTACTGAACTTTCCCACACAAAACCATTCCTTTTTCTCTGGATAAGTGAGAAACCAGTGAATTAGTATAAATGGTTTCTATGGACAGCATGACGTAAAAGGGAAGTGTTAAATGATATGTGATGTCTAAATCTGTCTTCCCCACGTCCTTATTTCTGCTCTCTGCATGATCAATCATAAACGCTCAGGGTTGGGAGAGACCTCAGTATGGAGCAGAGATCATAATGCATGTGTCATCTTTTGGTTTCCTTTGAACTGTTGAAAAGGATTTACTAGCACAGGTCTTAAAGAGAGGAAGACCACAGGCCTTAGAGAGAGGAAGAGGAAGACCACAGGCCTTAGAGAGAGGAAGAACACAGGCCTTAGAGAGAGGAAGACAACAGGCCTTAGAGAGAGGAAGACCACAGGCCTTAGAGAGAGGAAGACCACAGGCCTTAGAGAGAGGAAGACCACAGGCCTTAGAGAGAGGAAGACCACAGGCCTTAGAGAGAGGAAGACCACAGGCCTTAGAGAGAGGAAGACCACAGGCCTTAGAGAGAGGAAGACCACAGGCCTTAGAGAGAGGAAGACCACAGGTCTTAGAGAGAGGAAGAGGAAGACCACAGGCCTTAGAGAGAGGAAGACCACAGGCCTTAAAGAGAGGAAGACCACAGGCCTTAAAGAGAGGAAGACCACAGGCCTTAAAGAGAGGAAGACCACAGGCCTTAAAGAGAGGAAGACCACAGGCCTTAAAGAGAGAGGAAGACCACAGGCCTTAAAGAGAGAGGAAGACCACAGGCCTTAGAGAGAGGAAGACCACAGGCCTTAAAGAGAGGAAGACCACAGGACTTAAAGAGAGGAAGACCACAGGCCTTAGAGAGAGGAAGAGCACAGGCCTTAAAGAGAGGAAGAGCACAGGTCGTAGAGAGAGGAAGAGGAATAACACAGGTCGTAGAGAGAGGAAGAGGAAGACCACAGATCTTAGAGGAAGACCACAGGTCTTAGAGAGAGAAGACCACAGGTCGTAGAGAGAGGAAGAAGAAGACCACAGGTCGTAGAGAGAGGAAGACCACATGCCTTAGAGAGAGGAAGACCACAAGCCTTAGAGAGAGGAAGACCACAGGTCTTAGAGAGAGAAAGACCACAGGTCTTAGAGAGAGAAAGACCACAGGTCGTAGAGAGAGAAAGACAACATGCCTGAGAGAGAGTAAGAGGAAGACCACAGGTCGTAGAGAGAGGAAGAGGAAGACCACAGGTCTTAGAGAGAGGAAGAGGAAGACCACAGATCTTAGAGAGAGGAAGAGGAAGACCACAGGTCGTAGAGAGAGGAAGACCACAGGTCATAGAGAGAGGAAGAGGAAGAACATGGGTCTTAGAGAGAGGAAGAGGAAGACCACATGCCTTAAAGAGAGGAAGACCACAGGCCTTAAAGAGAGGAAGACCACAGGTCTTAGAGAGAGGAAGCGGAAGACCACAGGTCCTAGAGGAAGACCACAGGTCTTAGAGAGAGGAAGACCACAGGTCTTAGAGAGAGGAAGACCACAGGTCTTAGAGAGAGGTAGACCACAGGTCTTAGAGAGAGGTAGACCACAGATCTTAGAGAGAGGAAGACCACAGGCCTTAAAGAGAGGAAGACCACAGATCTTAGAGAGAGGAAGACCACAGGTCGTAGAGAGAGGAAGAAGAAGACCACAGGTCGTAGAGAGAGGAAGAGGAATAACACAGGTCGTAGAGAGAGGAAGAGGAAGACCACAGATCTTAGAGGAAGACCACAGGTCTTAGAGAGAGGAAGACCACAGGTCGTAGAGAGAGGAAGAAGAAGACCACAGGTCGTAGAGAGAGGAAGACCACAGGCCTTAGAGAGAGGAAGACCACAGGCCTTAGAGAGAGGAAGACCAAAGGTCTTAGAGAGAGGAAAACCACAGGTCGTAGAGAGAGGAAGACCACAGGTCGTAGAGAGAGGAAGACCACAGGTCTTAGAGAGAGGAAGACCACATGCCTTAGAGAGAGGAAGAGGAAGACCACAGGTCGTAGAGAGAGGAAGACCACAGGTCTTAGAGAGAGGAAGAGGAAGACCACAGGTCATAGGGAGAGGAAGAGGAAGACCACAGGTCCTAGAGAGAGGAAGAGGTCGTAGAGAGCACCGATAACAGTGTAGTCGTTCTCTCTGCATCATTTCCATTCAAATGTCATCCAGAATATATCATCTCAACATTAATAACATTTTTAATTTGATATGTACAGTATCAGTCAAAAGTTTGGACACAACTACTCATTCAAGGGTTTTCTTTATTTTTACATTGTAGAATAATAGTGAAGACATCAAAACTATGAAATAACACATGTGGAATCATGTAGTAACCAAAAAAGTGTTAAACAAATCAAAATATATTTTATATATTTTAGATTCTTCAAAGTAGCTGCGCTTTGCCTTGATGACAGCGTTGCACACTCTTGGAATTCTCTCAACCAGCTTCACCTGGAATGCTTTTCCAAGTCTTGAAGGAGTTCCCACATATGCTGAGCACTTGTTGACTGCTTGTCCTTCACTCTGCGGTCCAACCCATCCCGAACCATCTCAATTGGGTTGAGGTCGGGTGATTGTGGAGGCCAGGTCATCTGATGCAGCACTCCATCACTCTCCTTCTTTGTCAAATAGTCCTTAAACAGCCTGGAGGTGTGTTGGGACATTGTCCTGTTGAAAAACAAATGAAAAACAAATGATAGTCCCACTAAGCATAAACCAGATGGGATGGCGTATCGCTGCAGAATGCTGTGGTTGCCATGCTGGTTAAGTGTGTCTTGAATTCTAAATAAATCACTGCCAGTGTTACCAGCAAAGCACCCCTACACCATCACACCTCCTCCTCCATGCTTCACGGTGGGAACTACTCATGCAGAGATCATCCGTTCACCTACTCTGCGTCTCACAAAGATATGGCGCTTGGAACCAAAAATCTCAAATTTGGACTCATCAGACCAAAGGACAGATTTCCACCCGTCTAATGTCCATTTCTCGTGTTTCTTGGCCCAAGCAAGTCTCTTCTTATTCTTGGTGTCCTTTAGTAGTGGTTTCCTTGCAGCAATTCAATCATGAAGGCCTGATTCACGCCGTCTCCTCTGAACAGTTGATGTTGAGATGTGTCTGTTACTTGAACTCTGTGAAGCATTTATTTTGGCAGCAATTTCTGAGGCTGGTAACTCTAATGAACTTATCCTCTGCAGCAGAGGTAACTCTGGGTCTTCCATTCCTGTGGTGGTTCGTCATAGAGCTTGATGGTTCTTGAAGAAACTTTCAAAGTTCTTGAAATTTCCTGCGTGTCTTAAAAAGTCATGTTGGACTGTGATTTCTCATTGCTTATTTGACCTATTCTTGCCATAATATGGACTTCATCTTTTACCAACTTTACCTTGTCACAACATAACCAATTGGCTCAAAGACATTAAGAAGGAAAGAAATGTACTTTTACATAGCCTAGTTCCTCTCTAGATTTCTTCCTAGGTTTTGGCTTTTCTAGGGAGATTTTCCTAGCCACTGTGCTTCTGCATTGCTTGCTGTTTGGTGGTTTTAGACTGGGTTTCTGTATAGCACTTTGTGACATCAGCTTTATAAATACATTTGATTGATTGATTTATTGAACAAGTCACCCGTTAATGGAAATGCATTCCAGGTGACTACCTCATGAAATTGGTTGAGGGAATGCCAATAGTGTGCAAAGCTGTCATCAAGGCAAAGGGTGGCTAATTTGAAGAATCTCAAAATATATTTTGATTTGTTTAACACTTTTTGGGTTACTACATGATTCCATTTGTGTTATTTCATAGTTTTGATGTCTTCACTGTTATTCTACAATGTAAAAAAGAGTAAAAATAAAGAAAAACCCTGAAATGAGGTAAAACTTTTGACTGGCACTGTAGGGGTTTGTTCCCTTTTGGGCTGAAAGGGTTCTTGTCCAGTTGTAACAGAGTTGCCCTAGGATGGGGAAGCTGTCATTGTTAAAGATTTGTGGATTCTATTGGGGGGTTGGGGGTATAGGATTCTATTGGGGGGTTGGGGTTATAGGATTCTATTGGGGGGTTGGGGGTATAGGATTCTATTGGGGGGTTGGGGGTATAGGTAGCACAAGAGGACATTTTACTCTGTTGAGATCATTTTCTTATTAATTTATAGCTAGATGTAAAATGCTCATGTTTTGATTCATTTAATATAGTGGGTTAGGTCTGCTTTATATCAAATTAGCATACCCCCTGAATCTCTTCACTGTTTCACACCTGGTAGTGTGGTGGATGGGACTACCAGCTCTCTGTAACCTAGAGGGCAACCAGTGGGTCCATCTCCTCTATACCACCCACCTGGTAGTGTGGTGGATGGGACTACCAGCTCTCTGTAACCTAGAGGACAACCAGTGGGTCCATCTCCTCTATACCACCCACCTGGTAGTGTGGTGGATGGGACTACCAGCTCTCTGTAACCTAGAGGACAACCAGTGGGTCCATCTCCTCTATACCACCCACCTGGTAGTGTGGTGGATGGGACTACCAGCTCTCTGTAACCTAGAGGGCAACCAGTGGGTCCATCTCCTCTATACCACCCACCTGGTAGTGTGGTGGATGGGACTACCAGCTCTCTGTAACCTAGAGGGCAACCAGTGGGTCCGTCTCCTCTATACCACCCATCTGGTAGTGTGGTGGATGGGACTACCAGCTCTCTGTAACCTAGAGGACAACCAGTGGGTCCGTCTCCTCTATACCACCCACCTGGTAGTGTGGTGGATGGGACTACCAGCTCTCTGTAACCTAGAGGACAACCAGTGGGTCCGTCTCCTCTATACCACCCACCTGGTAGTGTGGTGGATGGGACTACCAGCTCTCTGTAACCTAGAGGACAACCAGTGGGTCCATCTCCTCTATACCACCCACCTGGTAGTGTGGTGGATGGGACTACCAGCTCTCTGTAACCTAGAGGACAACCAGTGGGTCCATCTCCTCTATACCACCCACCTGGTAGTGTGGTGGATGGGACTACCAGCTCTCTGTAACGTAGAGGACAACCAGTGGGTCCATCTCCTCTATACCACCCACCTGGTGGTGTGATGGATGGGACTACCAGCTCTCTGTAACCTAGAGGACAACCAGTGGGTCCGTCTCCTCTATACCACCCACCTGGTAGTGTGGTGGATGGGACTACCAGCTCTCTGTAACCTAGAGGACAACCAGTGGGTCCGTCTCCTCTATACCACCCACCTGGTAGTTTGGTGGATGGGACTACCAGCTCTCTGTAACCTAGAGGACAACCAGTGGGTCCGTCTCCTCTATACCACCCACCTGGTAGTGTGGTGGATGGGACTACCAGCTCTCTGTAACCTAGAGGACAACCAGTGGGTCCGTCTCCTCTATACCACCCACCTGGTAGTGTGGTGGATGGGACTACCAGCTCTCTGTAACCTAGAGGACAACAAGTGGGTCCATATCCTCTATACCACCCACCTGGTAGTGTGGTGGATGGGACTACCAGCTCTCTGTAACCTAGAGGACAACCAGTGGGTCTGTCTCCTCTATACCACCCACCTGGTAGTGTGGTGGATGGGACTACCAGCTCTCTGTAACCTAGAGGACAACCAGTGGGTCCATCTCCTCTATACCACCCACCTGGTAGTGTGGTGGATGGGACTACCAGCTCTCTGTAACCTAGAGGACAACCAGTGGGTCCATCTCCTCTATACCACCCACCTGGTAGTGTGGTGGATGGGACTACCAGCTCTCTGTAGCCTAGAGGACAACCAGTGGGTCCATCTCCTCTATACCACCCACCTGGTAGTGTGGTGGATGGGACTACCAGCTCTCTGTAGCCTAGAGGACAACCAGTGAGTCCATCTCCTCTATACCATGTTTCACACCTGGTAGTGTGGTGGATGGGACTACCAGCTCTCTGTAGCCTAGAGGACAACCAGTGGGTCTGTCTCCTCTATACCACCCACCTGGTAGTGTGGTGGATGGGACTACCAGCTCTCTGTAACCTAGAGGACAACCAGTGGGTCCATCTCCTCTATACCATGTTTCACACCTGGTAGTGTGGTGGATGGGACTACCAGCTCTCTGTAACCTAGAGGACAACCAGTGGGTCCATCTCCTCTATACCATGTTTCACACCTGGTAGTGTGGTGGATGGGACTACCAGCTCTCTGTAACCTAGAGGACAACCAGTGGGTCCATCTCCTCTATACCACCCACCTGGTAGTGTGGTGGATGGGACCACCAGCTCTCTGTAACCTAGAGGACAACCAGTGGGTCCATCTCCTCTATACCACCCACCTGGTAGTGTGGTGGATGGGACTACCAGCTCTCTGTAGCCTAGAGGACAACCAGTGAGTCCATCTCCTCTATACCATGTTTCACACCTGGTAGTGTGGTGGATGGGACTACCAGCTCTCTGTAGCCTAGAGGACAACCAGTGGGTCTGTCTCCTCTATACCACCCACCCTTATATCATGTTTCTTGTAGGATGACAATGTCTTTATTTCCAATTTTCTATGATTCATTCTGGGTTCATGCTCTTTAGGCCAAAGGCAGATGACCTCAGACCTTGTGTTAAACCCCCAAGCCAAGATGACTTTTATGAATATATTCACCTGCATTTACCCAGTTAGCTGCTAATGTGGCTATCATAAAGAACTACAAATACCATGATTATCTGGACGAGACTGTCGAATCAAATCAAGGCAAAGGTAAGAATCTATCTAATGTTAGCAACATTTTGTATTTCATAAATTGGCTACATTTCTTTAAATTGACAATTCTGTGAACTGTCTTGTTCATGTTTTTAAATTGACACGATACCTGTTAGCAAAGGTGTCAGCTTGAGATGAGGTGCAGGAGCCTGCAGGGATTTGTAGTCTTGCACCAGCCTACACAAAACATACATTATTTTAAATGTTTCTAAAATGGAAAAATGCCTGCTGGAACTGCTTGAGGATGAGGATGCCCTGCACCATTACTGTCCCAGACCTGTACATGTTGACAGGGATTGTTTCAGTTTCATGGTCCTCAATGTCTAGTACTCTGAGTTTCCACCCTGGGCCAATACCCTCTCTCTTGACATAGGGGTAGTGTGCTCTTACAGCATTGTGCCTTGCCAGGGGATGGTCTGGGTAATATAGAACTGTGCCAGGGGATGGTCTGGTTAATATAGCACTGTGCCAGGGGATGGTCTGGTTAATATAGCACTGTACCAGGGGATGGTCTGGTTAATATAGCACTGTGGGTCTGTGTGGAAAATGAAGGTGCTTACATTCTCCTCTTTGTAGCTGTCAGCAAATAGTGTCTCCGGATTGTCCCCGAGGAGCTTCTTTTAGTACTTATTCCGTGCCGTGTTATGTTTAATATCCATGGGGTACTGTATTGTAAATGACCTCTTGGCAGGGATAAGCCATTGGGGCTTCAAAGGCCTCTGCATTTGGGTGGGAGGGACTGTGACACTCTCCTGCCATTGTTGGGGGTCAAGAGTTTTCACACATCTGACTTCACACTCCTTTAATAACCTTATTTATTTGCTTTATGTAACAATATTACCTAGAGGATTGCTTTTTACTTTCAGAAGTAGGATCAGGCTGAACACTGAGTTTTGTGTTGGATGGTATTTCCAGGTTCTGTTGTTTCTTCTGCAGGTTTTGGTTTGTTAGACATTTTGTTTTTGATAGTCCTTGGTAGTAAAAAACCTTCAAGGTAATTTTGTCCATAATCAAGGTTTTAGGTTTGTAGTTTTGATGCGGAGTGAAGGTTTTGATGTGGAGTGTAGTATCCTGCATTAGTCCTTGAGAAACAAATCCAAGATTATCTTTATCTAATTTTTTTTTTTAATTGCATTAGAATTTAGGAGCCCATGAGCTCATGACCTCTCTCTCTCTTCCTGTCTCTGTGTCTCATTCTCCAATCAGAGCCAGAGACTTAATAATGCTTGAATGGCACTGCTCCACTTTACATCTGTCTGGCTGTCTGTCTCTGTCAATTCAATTCAATTCAATTCAAGGGCTTTATTGGGAAACATGTGTTAACATTGCCAAAGCAAGTGAGGTAGATCATATATAAAGTGAATATATAAAGTGAATATATAAAGTGAATATATAAAGTGAAATAAACAATACAAATTAACAGTGAACATCACACATACAGAAGTTTCAAAACAATAAAGACATTACAAATGTCATATTATATATATACAGTGTTTTAACAATGTACAAATAGTTAAAGGACACAAGATAAAATAAATAGGCATAAATATGGGTTGTATTTACAATGGTGTTTGTTCTTCACTGGTTGCCCTTTTCTCGTGGCAACAGGTCACAAATCTTGCTGCTGTGATGGCACACTGTGGAATTTCACCCAGTAGATATGGGAGTTTTTCAAAATTGGATTTGTTTTCAAATTCTTTGTGGATCTGTGTAATCTGAGGGAAATATGTCTCTCTAATATGGTCATACATTGAGCAGGAGGTTAGGAAGTGCAGCTCAGTTTCCACCTCATTTTGTGGGCAGTGAGCACATAGCCTGTCTTCTCTTGAGAGCCTTTCTCAATAGCAAGGCTATGCTCACTGAGTCTGTACATAGTCAAAGCTTTCCTTAATTTTGGGTCAGTCACAGTGGTCAGGTATTCTGCCGCTGTGTACTCTCTGTTTAGGGCCAAATAGCATTTACATTTACATTTAACATTTAAGTCATTTAGCAGACGCTCTTATCCAGAGCGACTTACAAATTGGTGCATTCACCTTATGACCTCCAGTGGAACAGTAGTGCATCTAAATCTTTTCAGGGGGAGGGGGGGTGAGAGGGATTACTTTATCCTATCCTAGGTATTCCTTAAAGAGGTGGGGTTTCAGGTGTCTCCGGAAGGTGGTGATTGACTCCGCTGTCCTGGCGTCGTGAGGGAGTTTGTTCCACCATTGGGGGGCCAGAGCAGCGAACAGTTTTGACTGGGCTGAGCGGGAACTGTACTTCCTCAGTGGTAGGGAGGCGAGCAAGTTTGCGGTGTTTTTTTGTTAATTCTTTCCAATGTGTCAAGTAGTTATCTTTTTGTTTTCTCATGATTTGGTTGGGTCTAATTGTGCTGCTGTCCTGGGGCTCTGTAGGGTGTGTTTGTGTTTGTGAACAGAGCCCCAGGACCAGCTTGCTTAGGGGACTCTTCTCCAGGTTCATCTCTCTGTAGGTGATGGCTTTGTTATGGAAGGTTTGGGAATCGCTTCCTTTTAGGTGGTTATAGAATTTAACGGCTCTTTTCTGGATTTTGATAATCAGTGGGTATCGGCCTAATTCTGCTCTGCATGCATTATTTGGTGTTCTACGTTGTACACAGAGGATATTTTTGCAGAATTCTGCGTGCAGAGTCTCAATTTGGTGTTTGTCCCATTTTGTGAAGTCTTGGTTGGTGAGCGGACCCCGGACCTCACAACCATAAAGGGCAATGGACTCTATGACTGATTCAAGTATTTTTAGCCAGATCCTAATTGGTATGTTGAAATTTATGTTCCTTTTGATGGCATAGAATGCCCTTCTTGCCTTGTCTCTCAGATCGTTCACAGCTTTGTGGAAGTTACCTGTGGCGCTGATGTTTAGGCCAAGGTATGTATAGTTTTTTGTGTGCTCTAGGGAAACATTGTCTAGATGGAATTTTTATTTGTGGTCCTGGTGACTGGACCTTTTTTGGAACACCATTATTTTGGTCTTACTGAGATTTACTGTCAGGGCCCAGGTCTGACAGAATCTGTGCATAAGATCTAGATGCTGCTGTAGGCCCTCCTTGGTTTGTGACAGAAGCACCAGATCATCAGCAAACAGCAGACATTTGACTTCGGATTCTAGTAGGGTGAGGCCGGGTGCTGCAGACTTTTCTAGTGCCCGCGCCAATTCGTTGATATATATGTTGAAGAGGGTGGGGCTTAAGCTGCATCCCTGTCTAACCCCACGACCCTGTGTGAAGAAATGTGTGTTTTTTGCCAATTTTAACCACACACTTGTTGTTTATGTACATGGATTTTATAATGTCGTATGTTTTACCCCCAACACCACTTTCCATCAGTTTGTATAGCAGACCCTCATGCCAAATTGAGTCGAAGGCTTTTTTGAAATCAACAAAGCATGAGAAGACTTGGCCTTTGTTTTGGTTTGTTTGGTTGTCAATTAGGGTGAATACATGGTCTGTTGTACGGTAATTTGGTAAAAAGCCAATTTGACATTTGCTCAGTACATTGTTTTCATTGAGGAAATGTACGAGTCTGCTGTTAATGATGATGCAGAGGATTTTCCCAAGGTTACTGTTGACGCATATTCCACAGTAGTTATTGGGGTCAAATTTGTCTCCACTTTTGTGGATTGGGGTGATCAGTCCTTGGTTCCAAATATTGGGGAAGATGCCAGAGCTAAGGATGATGTTAAAGAGTTTTAGTATAGACAATTGGAATTTGTTGTCTGTCTCCGTCTCCGTCAAGGTTTTCTTCCGCCGAAGGAGAGGAGGACCAAAATGCAGCGTGGTTATCTCGATACATCTTTAATAAAGATAATAACGAACAATACAAAAACGTAACGTGAAAAACCAAACCAGCCCTATCTTGTGCAACCAAACACAGAGACAGGAACAATCACCCACGAAACACTCAAAGAATATGGCTGCCTAAATATGGTTCCCAATCAGAGACAACGATAAACACCTGCCTCTGATTGAGAACCACTCCAGGCAACCATAGACTCTTCTAGACAACTATACTACACCACAATCCCATAACCTACAAAAAACCAAGACAAAACACAAATAACCCATGTCACACCCTGGCCTGACCAAAATAATAAAGAAAACACAAAATACTAAGACCAGGGCGTGACACTGTCCCTCTCTGGTCTTTCTAATAAAGAATATTTAAAAGCCCTCAGAAACATCTTAATATGTCTCTCCTAGATATATTTCTCTCTCTCTCCCGACACCTTTCTCCCATGTACCCACAGACCTCATGTTGGGCTTGTCAGTGCAATTGGCACACACCTTCAATAAGTCCCATCTCATCTAAAATAGCCTTTTGGGATCCCTTAAAATTCCCAACTGCTCTTAGCTAGCTAAGACCCCAGCCCTAGCAGCTGTACCCCTCACCTCCTCTCAACCTCTTTTTCTCTATCCTATTTTACTCTCTCCTCCTCTCCTCCCTTGTAAATCACACTCCTCTCCTCCTGCTCCTGCTCCTCTCATCTCCTTCCCCGTTAGCCACGTCAGGGCTCTGGGGCAGAGTAGCGTCATAAACCGGTTTAAAATATTAACATCAACCACTTTGTTGCTATGAATAATACAGTATAGAGGGCCAGTGGCTGGACAGCGATCTGCTCTCCCCTGTTCCCCTGCCGCCCAACAGCCATAAAACTAATACACTGGGCCTGAGTAGTATGGATGACCCTCAAGCTCTGTCTGTCTGTCTGTCTGTCTGTCTGTCTGTGACCACTACAGGTCCATGTTGATGTCACCACTACAGGTCCATGTTGATGTCACCACCCCACTACAGGTCCATGTTGATGTTACCACTACAGGTCCATGTTGATGTCACCACTACAGGTCCATGTTGATGTCACCACTACAGGTCCATGTTGATGTCACCACTACAGGTCCATGTTGATGTTACCACCCCACTACAGGTCCATGTTGATGTTACCACACCACTACAGGTCCATGTTGATGTCACCACCCCACTACAGGTCCATGTTGATGTCACCACCCCACTACAGGTCCATGTTGATGTCACCACCCCACTACAGGTCCATGTTGATGTTACCACCCCACTACAGGTCCATGTTGATGTTACCACTACAGGTCCATGTTGATGTTACCACCCCACTACAGGTCCATGTTGATGTTACCACCCCACTACAGGTCCATGTTGATGTTACCACTACAGGTCCATGTTGATGTTACCACCCCACTACAGGTCCATGTTGATGTTACCACCCCACTACAGGTCCATGTTGATGTTACCACCCCACTACAGGTCCATGTTGATGTTACCACCCCACTACAGGTCCATGTTGATGTTACCACCCCACTACAGGTCCATGTTGATGTTACCACCCCACTACAGGTCCATGTTGATGTTACCACCCCACTACAGGTCCATGTTGATGTTACCACCCCACTACAGGTCCATGTTGATGTTACCACCCCACTACAGGTCCATGTTGATGTTACCACCCCACTACAGGTCCATGTTGATGTTACCACCCCACTACAGGTCCATGTTGATGTTACCACCCCACTACAGGTCCATGTTGATGTTACCACCCCACTACAGGTCCATGTTGATGTCACCACTACAGGTCCATGTTGATGTCACCACTACAGGTCCATGTTGATGTTACCACTACAGGTCCATGTTGATGTTACCACTACAGGTCCATGTTGATGTCACCACTACAGGTCCATGTTGATGTTACCACTACAGGTCCATGTTGATGTTACCACTACAGGTCCATGTTGATGTCACCACTACAGGTCCATGTTGATGTCACCACTACAGGTCCATGTTGATGTCACCACTACAGGTCCATGTTGATGTCACCACTACAGGTCCATGTTGATGTCACCACTACAGGTCCATGTTGATGTTACCACTACAGGTCCATGTTGATGTTACCACTACAGGTCCATGTTGATGTCACCACTACAGGTCCATGTTGATGTTACCACCCCACTACAGGTCCATGTTGATGTTACCACCCCACTACAGGTCCATGTTGATGTTACCACTACAGGTCCATGTTGATGTTACCACTACAGGTCCATGTTGATGTTACCACTACAGGTCCATGTTGATGTTACCACTACAGGTCCATGTTGATGTCACCACCTGTGGATCATTAACATATCAGAGGATGAGATAAGCAGCCCACTATCAGCCTTCAGACTTTACAGACTCATTTCCCCACCATGAAAAGAGAGAAAAAAAAGGTTTGTTTCCATGGAAGCGGATAAGATTGCATGTAAGTTAACTAACACGTTGTCAGATGGTTATGGTCTACAACATCCCAGATGTCATCAGAGGATTGATTACCTTGAACGGTCAAATATCACAAAT
>NC_088411.1:46612313-46702405 GCF_034236695.1 Oncorhynchus nerka
AACGCAGTCTACACTGCCCTGCAGCTAGCCAGCTAGCTAACGTCCACCGTTAGCTAGTCCACCGTCTACCGATTAGCAGCACAACTATTACACTCAACTGAACGACTTGATTAGTGTAGTGTTAGCTAGCTACATAGTTGTCTTTGCTGTCTTCGTACCCAAGATAATTGTGTAGTTTAGAGTGTGTAGTTTTATGTCGTCCTTAACATAGGAGACTCTGCTAGCTAGCCAACAGCTAGCCAACGTCTACCGAACAGAACTTCTGCACTCAACAATCCGGTCGCATTTCGCTTCGCTCCACAGGTAGTATCACATTTTTCATTTCATTTCATTTCATTACAGTACAACGGCTTGATTTGTTTGATCGTAGCTAGCTACATAGCTAGCTACATAGCCGTCTTTGTATTAAAGATAATTGTGTAGTCTAGAGCGATTTCCTAGGTTAGCTAGCCAGCTATTGTCGTTCTTTTAACGCAACGTAACGTAATCAACACTGCTAGCTAGCCAGCTAGCCCCGAATAGCAGCACAGTAGAAACTATTACACTCAACGGAACGACTTGATTAGTGTAGTGTCAACAACGCAGCCAATGCCAACTAGCCTACTTAGTCAACAACGCAGCCTCTGCCAGCTAGCCTACTTCAGCAGTACTGTATCATTTTAATCATTTTAGTCAATAAGATTCTTGCTACGTAAGCTTAACTCTCTGAACACTCGTGACGTGTAGTCCACTTGTCATTCCAATCTCCTTTGCATTAGCGTAGCCTCTTGTGTAGCCTGTCAACTATGTGTCTGTCTATCCCTGTTCTCTCCTCTCTGCACAGACCATACAAACGCGCTCCACACCGCGTGGGCCGCGGCCACCCTAATCTGGTGGTCCCAGCGCGCACGACCCACGTGGAGTTCCAGGTCTCCGGTAGCCTCTGGAACTGCCGATCTGCGGCCAACAAGGCAGAGTTCATCTCCGCCTATGTCTCCCTCCAGTCCCTCGACTTCTTGGCACTGACGGAAACATGGATCACCACAGACAACACTGCTACTCCTACTGCTCTCTCTTCGTCTGCCCACGTGTTCTCGCACACCCCGAGAGCTTCTGGTCAGCGGGGTGGTGGCACCGGGATCCTCATCTCTCCCAAGTGGTCATTCTCTCTTTCTCCCCTTACCCATCTGTCTATCGCCTCCTTTGAATTCCATGCTGTCACAGTTACCAGCCCTTTCAAGCTTAACATCCTTATCATTTATCGCCCTCCAGGTTCCTCGGAGAGTTCATCAATGAGCTTGATGCCTTGATAAGCTCCTTTCCTGAGGACGGCTCACCTCTCACAGTTCTGGGCGACTTTAACCTCCCCACGCCTACCTTTGACTCATTCCTCTCTGCCTCCTTCTTTCCACTCCTCTCCTCTTTGACCTCACCCTCTCACCTTCCCCCTACTCACAAGGCAGGAAATACGCTCGACCTCATCTTTACTAGATGCTGTTCTTCCACTAACCTCGTTGCAACTCCTCCAAGTCTCCGACCACTACCTTGTATCCTTTTCCCTCTCGCTCTCATCCAACACTTCCCACACTGCCCCTACTCGGATGGTATCGCGCCGTCCCAACCTTCGCTCTCTCTCCCCCGCTACTCTCTCCTCTTCCATCCTATCATCTCTTCCCTCTGCTCAAACCTTCTCCAACCTATCTCCTGATTCTGCCTCCTCAACCCTCCTCTCCTCCCTTTCTGCATCCTTTGACTCTCTATGTCCCCTATCCTCCAGGCCGGCTCGGTCCTCCCCTCCCGCCTCCGTGGCTCGACGACTCATTGCGAGCTCACAGAACAGGGCTCCGGGCAGCCGAGCGGAAATGGAGGAAAACTCGCCTCCCTGCGGACCTGACATCCTTTCACTCCCTCCTCTCTACATTTTCCTCTTCTCTCTCTGCTGCTAAAGCCACTTTCTACCACTCTAAATTCCAAGCATCTGCCTCTAACCCTAGGAAGCTCTTTGCAACCTTCTCCTCCCTCCTGAATCCTCCTCCCCCTCCCCCCTCCTCCCTCTCTGCAGATGACTTCGTCAACCATTTTGAAAAGAAGGTCGACGACATCCGATCCTCGTTTGCTAAGTCAAACGACACCGCTGGTTCTGCTCACACTGCCCTACCCTGTGCTCTGACCTCTTTCTCCCCTCTCTCTCCAGATGAAATCTCGCGTCTTGTGACGGCCGGCCGCCCTACAACCTGCCCGCTTGACCCTATCCCCTCCTCTCTTCTCCAGACCATTTCCGGAGACCTCCTCCCTTACCTCACCTCGCTCATCAACTCATCCCTGACCGCTGGCTACGTCCCTTCCGTCTTCAAGAGAGCGAGAGTTGCACCCCTTCTGAAAAAACCTACACTCGATCCCTCCGATGTCAACAACTACAGACCAGTATCCCTTCTTTCTTTTCTCTCCAAAACTCTTGAACGTGCCGTCCTTGGCCAGCTCTCCCGCTATCTCTCTCAGAATGACCTTCTTGATCCAAATCAGTCAGGTTTCAAGACTAGTCATTCAACTGAGACTGCTCTTCTCTGTATCACGGAGGCGCTCCGCACTGCTAAAGCTAACTCTCTCTCCTCTGCTCTCATCCTTCTAGACCTATCGGCTGCCTTCGATACTGTGAACCATCAGATCCTCCTCTCCACCCTCTCCGAGTTGGGCATCTCCTCGGCGCGGCCCACGCTTGGATTGCGTCCTACCTGACAGGTCGCTCCTACCAGGTGGCGTGGCGAGAATCCGTCTCCACACCACGTGCTCTCACCACTGGTGTCCCCCAGGGCTCTGTTCTAGGCCCTCTCCTATTCTCGCTATACACCAAGTCACTTGGCTCTGTCATAACCTCACATGGTCTCTCCTATCATTGCTATGCAGACGACACACAATTAATCTTCTCCTTTCCCCCTTCTGATGACCAGGTGGCGAATCGCATCTCTGCATGTCTGGCAGACATATCCGTGTGGATGACGGATCACCACCTCAAGCTGAACCTCGGCAAGACGGAGCTGCTCTTCCTCCCGGGGAAGGACTGCCCATTCCATGATCTCGCCATCACGGTTGACAACTCCATTGTGTCCTCCTCCCAGAGCGCTAAGAACCTTGGCGTGATCCTGGACAACACCCTGTCGTTCTCAACTAACATCAAGGCGGTGGCCCGTTCCTGTAGGTTCATGCTCTACAACATCCGCAGAGTACGACCCTGCCTCACACAGGAAGCGGCGCAGGTCCTAATCCAGGCACTTGTCATCTCCCGTCTGGATTACTGCAACTCGCTGTTGGCTGGGCTCCCTGCCTGTGCCATTAAACCCCTACAACTCATCCAGAACGCCGCAGCCCGTCTGGTGTTCAACCTTCCCAAGTTCTCTCACGTCACCCCGCTCCTCCGCTCCCTCCACTGGCTTCCAGTTGAAGCTCGCATCCGCTACAAGACCATGGTGCTTGCCTACGGAGCTGTGAGGGGAACGGCACCTCAGTACCTCCAGGCTCTGATCAGGCCCTACACCCAAACAAGGGCACTGCGTTCATCCACCTCTGGCCTGCTCGCCTCCCTACCACTGAGGAAGTACAGTTCCCGCTCAGCCCAGTCAAAACTGTTCGCTGCTCTGGCCCCCCAATGGTGGAACAAACTCCCTCACGACGCCAGGACAGCGGAGTCAATCACCACCTTCCGGAGACACCTGAAACCCCACCTCTTTAAGGAATACCTAGGATAGGATAAAGTAATCCCTCTCACCCCCCCTCCCCCTGAAAAGATTTAGATGCACTACTGTTCCACTGGAGGTCATAAGGTGAATGCACCAATTTGTAAGTCGCTCTGGATAAGAGCGTCTGCTAAATGACTTAAATGTAAATGTAAATGTAAAATATGGCGCTGTACAACGTGACAGTAGGCTACAGGATTGGAGGATTCTAAAGTGTTTGCCTTCACAACTTTGTTCCAATATTTCTGTTTTCTGTAAATGAGTTATATTTATTTCCATAGTAATACGTTATGGATCCAAATCAACATTTTGAAAGATACTTTTTGATCATTAGTTTATTAACCAACTGTGTTTATTTGTTTATTAGGCTACTGTGCAGTCTACAATACATACTGTAGTAAACATGGGAAAGTGCCTAATTCCTTACAGAAGGGAGAGCAGGTAGCATATAGCCATATCTGTACTACAGAATGCGGGGCACGCAGGAGACCGGTGTTATTTCATAGTTGTGATCCTGGAATGAGTAGGTGTCCAAACTTTTTTTGTCTGGTGATTAATTGAAAAAAATGAAAAACCCTCCTTTAGGATGGAACGGAAAATATGGCGCTGTACAACGTGACGCTCATAAATTCAGAGTGTTGTCACTGGACGTTTGGGCAGAGGAGTAGGGTTGATTTTATCATTCTGGCCTTACAACAGCATTCAAAGCTCATAAATTCATTATTCTGCACTCTGGTACACTCAGACGAGAGTGCTCTGAAATCAGAGTGAATTTATGAAAGCAACCGAATGTCCATTGAGAACGCACAATGACTATACCATTTAACTAAGCTAAGAATGATGAGAATAATCAAGTCAATAAGCATTGGGAAGTTAGATAGTTAATTATAGTTAACTATAGTTAATTAATGTAATGTCAAGTTTGATGTATAACTACTAACGTTAGGTAGCTAGCTAACATACCTGTATATACTGCTGTAATGCTATGTGGTTCGTAAGGACAGCGTAGCTAACATACCTGTACATACTGCTGTAATGATATGCTATGTGGTTCGTAAGGACAGCGTAGCTAACAAATTGTCAGCCAACATAACGTGTAAGGTAACCTATTTGAGAAGTCATTACTTTTTACATCTCAGAGCAACGGGTCATCGATGGAGAAGAGGCAGCAGGTATCATTGCAGGTGTACATGGTGCAGGTATCATTGCATATTTCCCATCAACAACCACAATACCAGTCTGGTGCTCTATCCACGTCTCCTGAAAATGACATGACCGCTCAATCTAAAGCAGCAGATATCTCAGTTTTCACAAAAAAAAAAAAAAGCTACTTTCAGAGAGCGAGCTGATCAGAAAATGTCGGTATTTCCAGATGTTCACTGTCCAAGGAACAGGCAGTGGAAGCTTTATTGCTGACAAAAGTGTCCATAACCAGAGGTAATTAAACTGTTCTGTGTTCTTCTTCTCTCTCCATCTCTGCCTGTCTTGTTGTACATGGAACCTGTCTCACATGCATTCATTAAAAAACCCTTAAGATGTCAGCTGCTAATTTTACACCACATAAACACTCAGGTATTTTCACTGGACTATCTGTTGCTGCCAAGTCATGATTTCCCTTGCAATAACTAAGTGGTGAGACACACAGCCCTCTATATTTAAATGTTTCAGGTACACTCCGGTGTCTGCGTTCCCCAGATTCTGTGTTGTTGTGGGTATGTTTGTGTATTTCAGGAAATGTCTTCCTGAAGTCCTAAGAAGCTGATTGCTCGGCCTCATTGATGATCGGAGCCCCGCCCTCTCGACAGGAGACACAGCCGTCTTTCAATTACCGACTCCTTCTGCAGCTCTAAAAGTGTTCCTTTGGGTCCTGTGTTGGTTGTTGCTTATAATGTTATTTCTGACTAATGTTGAATATTATTATTAGTATATCTTTTTGGCTGCTTTGTCAGATTATTGGTTTGCTTTTTCCGTAAAGGTTTTTTGAAGTCTGACAGCGGTTGCAGGAGAAGTATATTTCTAATTCCATGTAATTCCAGTTGTATTTTCATAAACATTTATGAGTATTTCTGTCAATAGATGTGGCTCTTTAGCTAGCTAGATTCATTACATCTACTGTTTCACAAGACGACAGCCTGGTTTGCTGGTTCTCAGGAGTCCCTAAAACATTAAACACAACTTATAAATTCATTCTCCTGTCATCCTAGCTTGCCAGCTAACTTAATAAATGCTCATTTTCATAAATGAACTTTATGACAAAAAAAAATATGCACAAACATTTGTCTCTTCATTAACTAAAATATTTGTAAATGTTTTGCTTGACTCGTTATGACTACTTACATTTCACCGTAATGTTTTGTCAGCCATCTTCACCCAGGGACGGGCGGCTCGCGGCAAAATTCGTCATTGGAACCACTCGATATGATTGGTCAAACCTTGGGACCCAAATGCATAATGAGTGCTCTAACTGTGACGCTGGGTACCTCTAGCTCCCCCTTGTGGTGGTCTGGAGTAATGAAGCCGTGATGCTGGGTACCTCTAAGTCCCACGGTGTAAGTTCGCAACTTTTAAAGGAGGAACCACTGTACTCGAGCCAATTTATCCCTATATCTACCTCATACCCATGCAAATCGACTCAGTACTGGTACCCCGTGTATATAGCCGAGTTATCATGGACTCAGTACTGGTACCCTGTGTACCTTCCGGTTACTAGTCCAACGCTCTAACCACTAGGCTACCCTGCCGCCCCTCCACTCTAACCACTAGGCTACCCTGCCGCCCCTCCACTCTAACCACTAGGCTACCCTGCCGCCCCTCCACTCTAACCACTAGGCTACCCTGCCGCCCCTCCACTCTAACCACTAGGCTACCCTGCCGCCCCTCCACTCTAATCACTAAGCTACCCTGCCGCCCCTCCACTCTAACCACTAGGCTACCTGCCGCCCCTCCACTCTAACCACTAGGCTACCCTGCCGCCCCTCCACTCTAACCACTAGGCTACCTGCCGCCCCTCCACTCTAACCACTAGGCTACCCTGCCGCCCCTCCACTCTAACCACTAGGCTACCTGCCGCCCCTCCTGCCACCCCTCCACTCTAACCACTAGGCTGCCCTGCCGCTGTTCTCTCTGCATAGTTTGGAAAGGCCCATAAGCATTTCACTGTTAGTCCACACCCTGTTAGTCCACACCCTGTTAGTCCACACCCTGTTAGTCCACACCCTGTTAGTCCACACCCTGTTAGTCCACACCCTGTTAGTCCACACCCTGTTAGTCCACACCCTGTTTACGAAGTGTGACAAAATAACATTTGATTTTGATTTCTCATTCTGAGCTGATAGACATAAGCAGCTTTTCTGGTCTGTTGGTCTCTCTGTCTGTTCAGAGAAAACACACAGTTGGGTTTGTGCTCAAGGCTTTGCGTTATTTCAAGAACCAACCTAAGAGTCTGACAAGATAATGTTAAAGTTATGAATGAATTTAGTTATTATTATTATTATCCCGTTATGTATCGGTAAAGTGTATCATCACGAGAGGTAAATTGAGTTCCCTACCACCCCCCAGCCATCCTTCCCTACCACCCCCCAGCCATCCTTCCCTACCACCCCCAGCCATCCTTCCCTACCACCCCCAGCCATCCTTCCCTACCACCCCCCAGCCATCTTTCCCTACCCCCCCCTAGCCATCCTTCCCTACCACCCCCAGCCATCCTTCCCTACCACCCCCAGCCATCCTTCCCTACCACCCCCAGCCATCCTTCCCTACCACCCTCTACGACTGGTCATTCCAGCACTATCTGCTCTATTGGAACAGCCCACCGTCGACTCACTATCAGGCAGAGAGAGAGAGAGCGAGAGGGGGGGACAAAGCGAGAGAGAGAGAGAGAGAGAGAGAAAGAGAGGGACAAAGCGAGAGAGAGAGAGAGAGAGAGGGACAAAGAGAGAGAGAGAGAGAGAGAGAGGGACAAAGCGAGAGAGAGAGAGAGAGAGAGAGGGACAAAGCGAGAGAGAGAGAGAGAGAGAGAGAGAGAGGGACAAAGCGAGAGAGAGAGAGAGAGAGA
Source organism: Oncorhynchus nerka (assembly GCF_034236695.1). Classification (NCBI taxonomy): domain Eukaryota; kingdom Metazoa; phylum Chordata; class Actinopteri; order Salmoniformes; family Salmonidae; genus Oncorhynchus; species Oncorhynchus nerka. Next base: position 46,620,078 of record NC_088411.1, read on the forward strand.
GAGAGAGGGACAAAGCGAGAGAGAGAGAGAGAGAGAGAGAGGGACAAAGCGAGAGAGAGAGAGAGAGAGAGAGAGAGGGACAAAGCGAGAGAGAGAGAGAGAGAGAGACAAAGCGAGAGAGAGAGAGAGACAAAGCGACAAAGCGAGAGAGAGAGACAAAGCGACAAAGCGAGAGAGAGAGACAAAGCGAGAGAGAGAGAGAGACAGAGCGACAAAGCGAGAGAGAGAGAGAGAGAGAGAGGGGGACAAAGCGAGAGAGAGAGAGAGAGAGAGACAAAGCGAGAGAGAGACAAGAGAGCGAGAGAGAGAGAGAGACAAAGAGAGAGAGAGAGGGACAAAGCGAGAGAGAGAGAGAGAGAGGGGACAAAGCGAGAGAGAGAGAGAGAGAGAAGGGGGGACAAAGCAAGAGAGAGAGAGAGAGAGACAAATTGAGAGGGGGACAAGAGCGAGAGAGAGGGGACAAATAGAGAGAGAGAGAGAAGGGGAGACAAAGCGAGAGAGAGAGAGAGAGAGAGAGAGAGAGAGGGGGGGGGACAAAGCGAGAGAGAGAGAGAGAGAGAGAGGGGGGACAAAGCGAGAGAGAGAGAGAGGAGAGATTAAATAATCACTTATTGAGGACAATTAAATAATCAGAGAGGACTATGAGATTAAATAATCACTTATTGATATAGATAGGACTATGGACAATATAGGGAGACAGAGAGAGAGAGGACTAGAGAGATATAGGGGAGACAAAGAGAGAGGAGTGATTAAATAATCACTTATTGATATAGATAGGACTATGTGATTACAAAGCGAGAGAGAGAGAGGAGATTAAATAATCACTTATTGGATAGGACTATGTGACAAATAATCAAGAGAGAGGACTATGAGATTAAATAATCACTTATTGGTATATAGATAGGACATGTGATTAAATAATCAGATAGAGATAGGAGAGATATAGGGACTATGTGATTAAATAATCACTTATTGGTATATAGATAGGACTAGAGAGACTATGAGGTAGAGAGAGAGAGAGAAGGGGGACAATTAAATAATCACGAGAGAGAGAGAGGAGAGGTAGAGAGAAGGAATAGGACTATGACAAAGCGAGAGGAGAGAGAGAGACTATGTGATTAAATAATCACTTATTGGGGGAGACAAAGCGAGAGAGAGAGGAGTGAGACAATGTGATTAAATAATCACTTATTGAGAGAGAGAGAGGGGAGACAATGTGAGAGAGATAGGACTATGTGATTAAATAATCACTTAGATATAGATAGGGGACAAAGCGAGAGAGAGAGAGAGAGAGAGAGAAAAGGTAGGCAAAGCAAAGTGGAACTTCACAGCAGCTTTTGATATACAGATAGGACTATGTGATTAAATAATCACTTATTGGTATATAGATAGGACTATGTGATTAAATAATCACTTATTGGTATATAGATAGGACTATGTGATTAAATAATCACTTAGTCCTATTATTATACCAATATGTGATTAAAATGATAACCTAGTTTCATTGAGCAACAACTGGGGCTACAGGTGGTTCCGTAAAAACCCATATCCCTCCGACTCTGACAGGAACGGTTTATCATTACTGGGTTGGTTTATCATTACTGGGTTGGTTTATCATTACTGGGTTGGTTTATGATTACTCGGTTGGTTTATCATTACTGGGTTGGTTTATCATTACTGGGTTGGTTTATCGTTACTCGGTTGGTTTATCATTACTCGGTTGGTTTATCATTACTCGGTTGGTTTATCATTACTCGGTTGGTTTATCATTACTCGGTTGGTTTATCATTACTGGGTTGGTTTATCATTACTGGGTTGGTTTATCGTTACTCGGTTGCATCACTCAGCTTTAACAAACTACACAGAACATCTCTGAATTATGCCTGAGTTATAGTATTGAAAAGTCAAAATACAGCACATCCCTAAAAAGCCTTGATGCTGTTGCGCTCCTAAATGGCCTATTCCCACAACAAGGAGAGTAGCGGCCAAAGAGATGTTCTACTTTTCAATTCACATCCTGAGACATCGCGACATCTTGGTCCACAGCTCAAAACTGACCGTAAATATCACAGTAGCCACTAGCCAGTAAAGCACAAACTATTTAACAGTTCAAGCTACTCCCCCCCCCCCCCTCTTCTAAAACATATTACACTCTTGAAATAATGCAACAATTCACAAGTGTGTTCAAACAATTAAAGTGCATGTTTTTCTTCTTCCGTATTTCTTAAATTAGCTAACTCCTGCTTGCATCCTGATCAAGTGACGTTAGCATATCACTAATGAACGTTTACCCGTATATAAAAGTACGCTACCGTGCAGTGTAATACATATTATAATATTAGGTTAAACAGCTAGGTTATGATAGCTAGCTAGCTAAACAAAATATTTCCTGCATTTTCCTCACATAAACGGTTGCTGGCTGTTAGCTGAATGTTGACGTTTAGCTGAACCATAGCTAGATAACGCTTAGGCCTACACCAGCGTATTAAAGTTGCCTTGGAACAAACCAGGCTTTACGACTGAAAATCATTGATCATTCTCAGTGCGGTCAAGAGATTTTTAAAGCTACAGTTGACAATTTCAGATTGTAGCAGGCTGTTGTTACTACTGTCACTTGGGCTCCCTCTCCGGACTCTAGGGTCACCAGGCTGCTCGCTATATGGCGCACACCGGTCACCATCGTGACGAGCACCTGTGAGTCGTCAGACTCACTTGGACTACATCACCTCCTTGATTACCTGCCCAACATATGTCACTCCCTTTGGTTCCCCAGGCGTCATTGTTTCTTGTCTGTGTTTTGTTCTGTTTATTAGATTAAAACACTCACTCACTCACTGAACTTGCCTTCCCAACTCTCAGCGCAATCGTTACAACTACAATTTCAGGTAAAACCTCAAACAAGCCTCAAAAAATAATAATTGGTCTGCTGTTATCATTTTTGGCTCATCGAGATAATTTTGTTCACACTGCCCTACTTAGAGGGGGCAAGTGTGTAGTGCGCTAATTCCGGAGGTAACGGATGAGACGTGACACGTTTTCATTGCAGTAATATGAACGGCCGAGGTTATTGTTTGGGGGGAAAGACACTTACAAGAGATGGACACTGATGTAGGTCAATACAGGCTGAAGCCAATTCACAAGATACAAGTGTTTCGTCTTCATTTCGCCTCATACTCGGCTTCAATCAACACTCCTCCTCGCCTCTCCTCCCCTAACTTCTTATCTCCTCCCCTCCATGCACATTTTAGAGGGGCTATTTATTGTCCCCAGCACAAGGTGCACCTGTGTAATGATCATGCTGTTTAATCAGCTTCTTGATATGCCACACCTGTCCGGTGGATGGATAATCTTGGCAAAGGAGAAATGCTCACTAACTAGGGATGGAAGCAAATCTGGGCATAACATTTGAGAGAATATTTTATTTCAGCTCATGAAACGTGGGACCAACACTTTACATGTTGCGTTTCTATTTGTTTGTAGTTAAAAATGTTCGATTCCTATGGGCTTGGACTCCCGCGGGAGCCAAGCTCATCTCCAAAACAAACAATAAAACATGTAGCTAAGGGTAATCTACATATCAAACAATACAGTAAACATTAACGAGTCATATCATTTCAGATTGCACACAAACGAGAGAGAGAGAGAATGTATGTGTGTGTTGACAGCTCTCAATATCAGGACAGGGCTCGGGTAACAAGGCAATCTTCTATAGCAGGTGTACCTCGATTCAAAACAATCTATGCTACGTATTTCGTATAGCCTATCGGACCAAAGGATTCAAATGCATTGCTTTTGAGTGTCAGTCATAAGTCTTCCCAACACAGTCAAGTTACAGCTCCACATAGCCCGCGTTATAAATGGTATACGTTATAAAGCGTTCTTACCTGCATCAGAGACGAGATATCCACTGGTGAGAACAATGAGAACAAGTAGAGGACAGAGGCCTTGGTCACGCTGCATCCAAAAAGTGAGCATCTTTACCGGGTTACGCCACCGCGATTTTGTCCCAGGTGCTCTCGGTGCCCTGGATATCGCCAATCCCTTCTCTTCAAATGTCGGCTATATGTCCCTTCAAATATAATTTCTCAATGACAAATCTCCAAAATATAAACGTGTAGTTTAGGTTACTGGAATAAATAAATACAATCCTGTAAAAAAATACAAAAAACTCTTATTTATTGCTATGAGTTCCTCTAATAGAAGTCCGTATGGAAAAGACACATATCACCGATAACGCAGGACAAACTAAATGAATAGGTTTATGGAACAATATCCCAGATATTATCGCTTCCACTCGCGTTCAGGGGTAAATGAGAACCATAAAATAAGTGCTGGCAGGACAAGTCAGATTAGAAAGTTCCGTAGACCTTTATCAGCTAAAATATCTTTTAACATTTGAGGCAGGGTAATAATAAAGAAATGCATGAAAACAAAGAGGGAAACTGGTGCTACTGCGCGCTGCTCTACTTCAGCACTAGTCAACTTCGCCCGTTGAAACCGTAAAAAGTATTTGACTCTGCTCTGGTTCGTCTCTGGTCCGCTGCTACTACCGCTTCCACCGGTTATTGTGTCTTTTCACACTCCTGGCGCGCTGTGCGTCCTCTCTGCTCCGTGGGTGTGCAAAGGTGTAGTCTAAACATGAACACGGATCAGAAAAAGCCGGCGTCCAGTCTCCCACGCCCCACCTAGCCAATCATTGAGCATCACCCTCCGAGAGTTGTGGATAATGAAGAAGTGAAAGGGATGACTAAAGAGAGTTGGAGCGAGAGAAGAGAAGGAGAGATCGAAAACACGGAAGCGAAATCTATGGATGGGTCCGATTCATATGGATTCAGGAAGTCATTAAGCCAATTAGCCTAGTTGTTGACTAACTGATTTAGTTTAAACTGTCATGGTGTCAGGTAAGGCGCTTATAGGATATTGTAGTCTGTAAACGATTTTTCATTCATCTAACATTTGTTTCAAAAACAGACTTTTCCAGAATCTCTTTTTTTTATATATACATTATTTGTCAACCAGGTGCATCTCTCATACAGTACAAAGGTATTATTTTGCAATTACCCCCATTTGTCCGTGACATAAATGGTATCTTTATGTCATATTTAGAAGCACAATAATTCACTGGGGAGCGAGGAGTCTGGGTAGCCAGGCAACAAACTGAGTGTACCATGGAGAAATGTCCTGCCGACAGTAAACTCCCCCGTTCGTTGAATAAAACCTTCCCCCGTTGTCGCCACAAGAGAGCACCATTTTCATACATGTTTCCTGTCTGATGTAGAGAGCCAATAAACAGAGGATGGGGTTGGGTCTCCCCCCCCCCCCCGAGGCTCATTCATTTAAATGACGTCTATGATGTGTGCTGTCAGTCCTGACGAGCTCCCTGGAGGGGACTGGGGAGAGGTGGACACAAGGCCAAATAAGGTTTGTGATGATGGGACTGGGGAGAGGTGGACACAAGGCCAAATAAGGTTTGTGATGATGGGACTGGGGTGAGGTGGACACAAGGCCAAATAAGGTTTGTGATGATGGGACTGGGGGTGAGGTGGACACAAGGCCAAATAAGGTTTGTGATGAGGGGACTGGGGAGAGGTGGACACAAGGCCAAATAAGGTTTGTGATGATGGGACTGGGGTGAGGTGGACACAAGGCCAAATAAGGTTTGTGATGAGGGGACTGGGGAGAGGTGGACACAAGGCCAAATAAGGTTTGTGATGATGGGACTGAGGAGAGGTGGACACAAGGCCAAATAAGGTTTGTGATGATGGGACTGGGGTGAGGTGGACACAAGGCCAAATAAGGTTTGTGATGAGGGGACTGGGGAGAGGTGGACACAAGGCCAAATAAGGTTTGTGATGATGGGACTGAGGAGAGGTGGACACAAGGCCAAATAAGGTTTGTGATGAGGGGACTGGGGAGAGGTGGACACAAGGCCAAATAAGGTTTGTGATGAGGGGACTGAGGAGAGGGGGACACAAGGCCAAATAAGGTTTGTGATGAGGGGACTGGGGAGAGGTGGACACAAGGCCAAATAAGGTTCGTGATGAGGGGACTGGGGAGAGGTGGACACAAGGCCAAATAAGGTCTGTGATGATGGGACTGGGGAGAGGGGGACACAAGGCCAAATAAGGTTTGTGATGAGGGGACTGGGGAGAGGTGGACACAAGGCCAAATAAGTTTCGTGATGATGGGACTGGGGAGAGGTGGACACAAGGCCAAATAAGGTCTGTGATGATGGTATCCTTTTGTGACTGTCAGTCAGTCAGTGGTCCACTGGTTGGTTGCTGTTAGAAGAGAACACACACACACACACACACACACACACACACACACACAGAGCTTTGGCAGGTTCTCAAAGTAAAAAAGTCCCCTCCCCCACAAAAAAAAAATCCCAAAGTCAACATTCATTAACATAAGCCTTTATTTTCTGCCAAAAAAATAGGGCAAAGCAAGAACCACAGAACCACTGGGCGGCAGGTAGCCTAGTGGTTAGAGCATTGGGCCAGTAACTGAAAGAGAGGGAAGGGAGGCAGGTAGTCTAGTGGTTAGAGCATTGGGCCAGTAACTGAAAGAGAGGGAAGGGAGGCAGGTAGTCTAGTGGTTAGAGCTTTGGGCCAGTAACTGAAAGAGAGGGAAGGGAGGCAGGTAGTCTAGTGGTTAGAGCATTGGGCCAGTAACTGAAAGAGAGGGAAGGGAGGCAGGTAGCCTAGTGGTTAGAGGGTTGGGCCAGTAACTGAAAGAGAGGGAAGGGAGGCAGGTAGCCTAGTGGTTAGAGCATTGGGCCAGTAACTGAAAGAGAAGGGCGGCAGGTCGTCTAGTGGTTAGAGCATTGGGCCAGTAACTAAAAGAGAGGGAAGGGAGGCAGGTAGTCTAGTGGTTAGAGCATTGGGCCAGTAACTGAAAGAGAGGGAAGGGAGGCAGGTAGTCTAGTGGTTAGAGCATTGGGCCAGTAACTGAAAGAGAGGGAAGGGAGGCAGGTAGTCTCGTGGTTAGAGCATTGGGCCAGTAACTGAAAGAGAGGGAAGGGAGGCAGGTAGTCTAGTGGTTCGAGGGTTGGGCCAGTAACTGAAAGAGAGGAAGGAGGCAGGTAGCCTAGTGGTTAGAGGGTTGGGCCAGTAACTGAAAGAGAGGGAAGGGAGGCAGGTAGTCTCGTGGTTAGAGCATTGGGCCAGTAACTGAAAGAGAGGGAAGGGAGGCAGGTAGTCTAGTGGTTCGAGGGTTGGGCCAGTAACTGAAAGAGAGGGAAGGGAGGCAGGTAGCCTAGTGGTTAGAGGGTTGGGCCAGTAACTGAAAGAGAGGGAAGGGAGGCAGGTAGCCTAGTGGTTAGAGCATTGGGCCAGTAACTGAAAGAGAGGGAAGGGAGGCAGGTAGTCTAGTGGTTCGAGGGTTGGGCCAGTAACTGAAAGAGAGGGAAGGGAGGCAGGTAGCCTAGTGGTTAGAGGGTTGGGCCAGTAACTGAAAGAGAGGGAAGGGAGGCAGGTAGCCTAGTGGTTAGAGCATTGGGCCAGTATCTGAAAGATTGCTGGATCTAATCCCTGAGCTGACAAGGTAAAGATCTGTCGTTCCGCCCCTGAACAAGACAGTTAATCCACTGTTCCCGGGGCGCCGAAGATGTCGATTAAGGCCCCCCCCCCCTGCACCTCTCTGATTCAGAGGGGTTGGGTTAAATCCATTCTACTATGTCCCTGACCGTGCCACAACACAATCTACCATGTCCCTGACAACACATTCCACCATGTCCCTGACACAACACATTCTACCATGTCCCAGACAACACATTCCACCATGTCCCTGACACAACACATTCTACCATGTCCCTGACAACACAATCTACCATGTCCCTGACAACACATTCTACCATGTCCCTGACAACACATTCGACCATGTCCCTGACACAACACATTCTACCATGTCCCTGACAACACATTCTACCATGTCCCTGACAACACATTCTACCATGTCCCTGACAACACATTCGACCATGTCCCTGACACAACACATTCTACCATGTCCCTGACAACACATTCTACCATGTCCCTGACAACACATTCTACCATGTCCCTGACAACACATTCGACCATGTCCCTGACACAACACATTCTACCATGTCCCTGACAACACATTCTACCTTGTCCCTGACAACACATTCTACCATGTCCCTGACAACACATTCCACCATGTCCCTGACAACACATTCTACCATGTCCCAGCAACACATTCTACCATGTCCCTGACAACACATTCTACCCTGTCCCTGACAACACATTCTACCATGTCCCTGACAACACATTCTACCATGTCCCTGACACAACACATTCTACCATGTTGCTAATTTATATATAAAATAAAATAAACATAATTATTACATTTACATAATTATAAGTATTCAGACCCTTTACTCAGTACTTTGTTGATGGACCTTTGGCAGCGATTACAAGCCTCAAGTCTTCTTGGGTATGATGGTACAAGCTTGGCACACCTGTATTTGGGGAGTTTCTCCCATTCTTCTCTGCAGATCCTCTCAAGCTTTGTCAAGTTGGATGGGGAGCGTCTCCCAGTCCCTGCCGCTGAAAAATATCCCACAGCATGATGCTGCCACCACAATGCTTCACCGTAGGGATGGTGCCAGGTTTCCTCCAGACGTAACACTTGGCATTCAGGGCCTAAGAGTTCAATCTTGGTTTCATCAGACTAGAAGATCTTGTTTCTAGTGGTCTGAGAGTCTTTAGGTGGGCTATTATGTGCCTTTTATTGGCTTCCGTCTGGCCACTCTACCAAAAAGGCCTTTTAGTGGCTTCCGTCTGGCCACTCTACCAAAAAGTTCTGATTGGTGGAGTGTTGCAGCGATAGTTGTCCTTCTGGTAAGTTCTCCCATCTCCACAGGGTTCTTGGTCTCCTCCCTGACCAAGGCCCTGCTCAGTTTGGCCGGGCGTCTTGTTGATCGTATGGTTGAGCATGGTGTACCTCTTAAAGAAGAGTGTCTTGTTGATCGTATGGTTGAGCATGGTGTACCTCTTAAAGAAGAGCGTCTTGTTGATCGTATGGTTGAGCATGGTGTACCTCTTAAAGAAGAGCGTCTTGTTGATCGGATGGTTGAGCATGGCGTACTTCTTAAAGAAGAGCGTCTTGTTGATCGTATGGTTGAGCATGGTGTACTTCTTAAAGAAGAGCGTCTTGTTGATCGTATGGTTGAGCATGGTGTACCTCTTAAAGAAGAGCGTCTTGTTGATCGTATGGTTGAGCATGGTGTACCTCTTAAAGAAGAGCGTCTTGTTGATCGGATGGTTGAGCATGGCGTACTTCTTAAAGAAGAGCGTCTTGTTGATCGTATGGTTGAGCATGGTGTACTTCTTAAAGAAGAGCGTCTTGTTGATCGTATGGTTGAGCATGGCGTACTACTTAAAGAAGAGCGTCTTGTTGATCGTATGGTTGAGCATGGCGTACTACTTAAAGGTATGTTTATTCAAGTTACGTCGCTTATTTCTCCGTCAACAAGGGTAACGATTTGAATGTACTGCAGTTTATTCCCAATGAGCTATTGGACCGGCTCTGAAACAGGTTATGTGGTTTCAAACACCCGGCTCTGAAACAGGTTGTGTCGTTTCAAACACCCGGCTCTGAAACAGGTTATGTCGTTTCAAACACCCGGCTCTGAAACAGGTTGTCATTTCGGCGACATGTGTTTATGTTTTTGTACTCACCGGAGCAGACTTTGGAGTTGGACTTTTTTCGTTTGAAGTCATGTATGACAACAGACTGTATATGGCTTATGCTAGTACGGGTAGTCAACAGTGTTTTGTAGTTAGCCATAATGCTTGCCCGTAAAGGAAGAAGGCAGAGGGCAGGACGCAGGTAGTCCTCCTAATGGCCCACTGATGTAGGGAGGGGTAGGCTGACAGTGGCAGAGCAGCCACAAGCACCTGTTGTTTGTGTTGAGGGCACGGAGTTGCAGCTTGTACCAGAGGAGAACATAGCATCTGGTGTGCAGCAGAAATAAATATTGTTTTGGGAGGTAAGGGCGGATCTGGGGAGCCATTTCCCCAGACTGGTGAGGAGATACTCCAGTATGCATGTGTAAGAGTACTCTTCTGGCGTTGTGTACAATCAGTCATCGACACGGAAAGTGGCAAGGGGAATCACCAATATAACCCTGTTACACATGATGGGGTACAGGTGGAGTTAGTCTCCCAGGTAGAGGAGGAGATGTCCATTTATGAATGATGGGGTACAGGTGGAGTTAGTCTCCCAGGTAGAGGAGGAGATGTCCATTTGTGAATGATGGGGTACAGGTGGAGTTAGTCTCCCAGGTAGAGGAGGAGATGTCCATTTATGAATGATGGGGTAAAGGTGGAGTTAGTCTCCCAGGTAGAGGAGGAGATGTCCATTTATGAATGATGGGGTACAGGTGGAGTTAGTCTCCCAGGTAGAGGAGGAGATGTCCATTTATGAATGATGGGGTACAGGTGGAGTTAGTCTCCCAGGTAGAGGAGGAGATGTCCATTTATGAATGATGGGGTACAGGTGGAGTTAGTCTCCCAGGTAGAGGAGGAGATGTCCATTTATGAATGATGGGGTACAGGTGGAGTTAGTCTCCCATGTAGAGGAGGAGATGTCCATTTATGAATGATGGGGTACAGGTGGAGTTAGTCTCCCAGGTAGTGGAGGAGATGTCAATTTATGAATGATGGGGTACAGGTGGAGTTAGTCTCCCAGGTAGAGGAGGAGATGTCCATTTATGAATGATGGGGTACAGGTGGAGTTAGTCTCCCAGGTAGAGGAGGAGATGTCCATTTATGAATGATGGGGTACAGGTGGAGTTAGTCTCCCAGGTAGAGGAGGAGATGTCCATTTATGAATGATGGGGTACAGGTGGAGTTAGTCTCCCAGGTAGAGGAGGAGATGTCCATTTATGAATGATGGGGTACAGGTGGAGTTAGTCTCCCAGGTAGAGGAGGAGATGTCCATTTATGAATGATGGGGTACAGGTGGAGTTAGTCTCCCAGGTAGAGGAGGAGATGTCCATTTATGAATGATGGGGTACAGGTGGAGTTAGTCTCCCAGGTAGAGGAGGAGATGTCCATTTATGAATGATGGGGTACAGGTGGAGTTAGTCTCCCATGTAGAGGAGGAGATGTCCATTTATGAATGATGGGGTACAGGTGGAGTTAGTCTCCCAGGTAGAGGAGATGTCCATTTATGAATGATGGGGTACAGGTGGAGTTAGTCTCCCAGGTAGAGGAGGAGATGTCCATTTATGAATGATGGGGTACAGGTGGGTAGTTGTTGAGACATGTTTGTTGATATGGCTGTTAAACTTGTTATTAAATTGTTATTATATTCTGGCTCTCACAGACTTGTAACTTCTTCTTTAAGAGGCTCCTCTGTCCTCCACTCGTTACCTAATGGCACCTGTTTGAACTTGTTAACAGTATAAAAGACACCTGTCCACAACCTCAAACAGTCACACTCCAAACTCCACTATGGCCAAGACCAAAGAGCTGTCAAAGGACACCAGAAAGAAAATTGTAGACCTGCACTAGACCTGCACCTGCACCTAGTGAATGACCTGCAGAGAGCTGGGACCAAAGTAACAAAGCCTACCATCAGTAACACACTACACCGCCAGGGACTCAAATCCAGCAGTGCCAGACGTGTCCCCCTGCTTAAGCCAGTACATATCCAGGCCCGTCTGAAGTTTGCTAGAGACCATTTGGATGATCCAGAAGAAGATTGGAAGAATGTCATATGGTCAGATGAAACCAAAATATAACTTTTTGGTAAAAACTCAACTCGTCGTGTTTGGAGGACAAAGAATGCTGAGTTGCATCCAAAGAACACCATACCTACTGTGAAGCATGGGTGTGGAAACATCATGCTTTGGGGCTGTTTTTCTGCAAAGGGACCAGGACGACTGATCCGTGTAAAGGAAAGAATGAATGGAGCCATGTATCGTGAGATTTTGAGTGAAAACCTCCTTCCATCAGCAAGGGCATTGAAGATGAAACGTGGCTCGGTCTTTCAGCATGACAATGATCCCAAACACACCGCCTGGGCAACGAAGGAGTGGCTTCGTAAGAAGCATTTCAAGGTCCTGGAGTGGCCTAGCCAGTCTTCAGATCTCAACCCCATAGAAAATCTTTGGGGGGAGTTGAAAGTCTGTGTTGACCAGCAACAGCCCCAAAACATCACTGCTCTAGAGGAGATCTGCATGGAGGAATGGGCCAAAATACCAGCAACAGTGTGTGAAAACCTTGTGAAGACAGAAAACATTTGACCTCTGTCATTGCTAACAAAGGGTATATAACTAAGTATTGAGAAACTTTTGTTATTGACCAAATACTTATTTTCTACCATAATTTGCAAATTAATTAATTAAAAATCCTACAATGTGATTTTCTGGATTTTTTTCTCTCTCATTTTGTCTGTCATAGTTGAAGTGTACCTATCATGAAAATTACAGGCCTCTCTCATATTTTTAAGTGGGAGAACTTGCACAATTGGTGGCTGACTAAATACTTTTTTGCCCCACTGTACATACTATATACCATACTCCTACATACTGATAGAGAGAAAAAATATTGGAGAATATTTACAAGGTATAATATTTATGTAAACAAGGACGGTGAAATTATGTCACACAAACAACTAACAACAGTGTATGTAAAATGTACGAAGGTGTACGGTGGAGTATGGAGGCTTTTATTTCCAGGTCTTCAGACTGTTAAATAGTCACCACTAGCCTGGACTCCTCCCAGCACCCTGCCCTGAACCTCAGACACTGTCACTAGCCTGGACTCCTCCCAGCACCCTGCCCTGAACCTCAAACACTGTCACTAGCCTGACTCCGCCCAGCACCCTGCCCTGAACCTCAGACACTGTCACTAGCCTGACTCCGCCCAGCACCCTGCCCTGAACCTCAAACACTGTCACTAGCCTGGACTCCTCCCAGCACCCTGCCCTGAACCTCAGAGACTGTCACTAGCCTGGACTCCTCCCAGCACCCTGAACCTCAGACACTGTCACTAGCCTGGACTCCTCCCAGCACCCTGAACCTCAGACACTCTCACTAGCCAGACTCCTCCCAGCACCCTGCCCTGAACCTCAAACACTGTCACTAGCCTGGACTCCTCCCAGCACCCTGCCCTGAACCTCAGAGACTGTCACTAGCCTGGACTCCTCCCAGCATCCTGCCCTGAACCTCAGACACTGTCACTAGCCAGACTCCTCCCAGCACCCTGCCCTGAACCTCAGACACTGTCACTAGCCTGGACTCCTCCCAGCACCCTGAACCTCAGACACTGTCACTAGCCTGGACTCCTCCCAGCACCCTGAACCTCAGAGACTGTCACTAGCCTGGACTCCTCCCAGCACCCTGCCCTGAACCTCAGACACTGTCACTAGCCTGGACTCCTCCCAGCACCCTGCCCTGAACCTCAGACACTCTCACTAGCCTGGACTCCTCCCAGCATCCTGCCCTGAACCTCAGACACTGTCACTAGCCTGGACTCCTCCCAGCACCCTGCCCTGAACCTCAGAGACTGTCACTAGCCTGGACTCCTCCCAGCATCCTGCCCTGAACCTCAGACACTGTCACTAGCCTGACTCCTCCCAGCATCCTGCCCTGAACCTCAGACACTGTCACTAGCCTGGACTCCTCCCAGCACCCTGAACCTCAGACACTGTCACTAGCCAGACTCCTCCCAGCACCCTGAACCTCAGACACTGTCACTAGCCTGGACTCCTCCCAGCACCCTGAACCTCAGACACTATCACTAGCCAGATTCCTCCCAGCACCCTGCCCTGAACCTCAAACACTGTCACTAGCCTGGACTCCTCCCAGCACCCTGCCCTGAACCTCAGACACTGTCACTAGCCTGGACTCCTCCCAGCACCCTGAACCTCAGACACTGTCACTAGCCAGACTCCTCCCAGCACCCTGCCCTGAACCTCAAACACTGTCACTAGCCTGGACTCCTCCCAGCACCCTGCCCTGAACCTCAGACACTGTCACTAGCCAGACTCCTCCCAGCATCCTGCCCTGAACCTCAGACACTGTCACTAGCCTGGACTCCTCCCAGCACCCTGCCCTGAACCTCAGACACTGTCACTAGCCTGGACTCCTCCCAGCATCCTGCCCTGAACCTCAGAGACTGTCACTAGCCTGGACTCCTCCCAGCACCCTGAACCTCAGACACTGTCACTAGCCTGGACTCCTCCCAGCACCCTGCCCTGAACCTCAGACACTCTCACTAGCCTGGACTCCTCCCAGCACCCTGCCCTGAACCTCAGACACTGTCACTAGCCAGACTCCTCCCAGCATCCTGCCCTGAACCTCAGACACTGTCACTAGCCTGGACTCCTCCCAGCACCCTGAACCTCAGACACTGTCACTAGCCTGGACTCCTCCCAGCACCCTGCCCTGAACCTCAGACACTCTCACTAGCCAGACTCCTCCCAGCATCCTGCCCTGAACCTCAGACACTGTCACTAGCCTGGACTCCTCCCAGCACCCTGAACCTCAGACACTGTCACTAGCCTGGACTCCTCCCAGCACCCTGCCCTGAACCTCAGACACTCTCACTAGCCTGGACTCCTCCCAGCATCCTGCCCTGAACCTCAGACACTCTCACTAGCCTGGACTCCTCCCAGCACCCTGCCCTGAACCTCAGACACTGTCACTAGCCAGACTCCTCCCAGCACCCTGCCCTGAACCTCAGACACTGTCACTAGCCTGGACTCCTCCCAGCACCCTGCCCTGAACCTCAGACACTGTCACTAGCCTGGACTCCTCCCAGCACCCTGCCCTGAACCTCAGACACTGTCACTAGCCTGGACTCCTCCCAGCACCCTGCCCTGAACCTCAGACACTGTCACTAGCCTGGACTCCTCCCAGCATCCTGCCCTGAACCTCAGACACTGTCACTAGCCTGGACTCCTCCCAGCACCCTGAACCTCAGACACTGTCACTAGCCAGACTCCTTCCAGCACCCTGCCCTGAACCTCAAACACTGTCACTAGCCTAGTCTCCCCCCCATCCCCTCCACCCCGTTTCCCCTCTATCTTCCCTCCGTCTCCCCCTCCCCCTCCCCTCCACCCCGTCTCCCCTCTATCTTCCCTCCGTCTCCCCCTTCCCCCCTCCATTCCGTCTCCCCTCTATCTTCCCTCCGTCTCCCCCTCCCCCCCTCCATCCCGTCTCCACCCCTCAACTCCGTCTCCCCCTCCCCTCCACCCCTTCTCCCCCTCCCCTCCACCCCGTCTCCCCTCTATCTTCCCTCCGTCTCCCCCTCCCCCCTCCATCCCGTCTCCACCCCTCAACTCCGTCTCCCCCTCCCTCCACCCCTTCTCCCCCTCCCCTCCACCCCGTCTCCCCTCTATCTTCCCTCCGTCTCCCCCCATCCCCTCCACCCCGTCTCCCCTCTATCTTCCCTCCGTCTCCCCCTCCACTCCACCCCGTCTCCCCCCTCCCCTCCACCCCGTCTCCCCTCTATCTTCCCTCCGTCTCCCCCATCCCCTCCACCCCGTCTCCCCTCTATCTTCCCTCCGTCTCCCCCTCCCCTCCACCCCGTCTCCCCCTCCCCTCCACCCCGTCTCCCCTCTATCTTCCCTCCGTCTCCCCCATCCCTTCCACCCCGTCTCCCCTCTATCTTCCCTCCGTCTCCCCCTCCCCTCCACCCCGTCTCCCCTCTATCTTCCCTCCGTCTCCCCCCCTCCCCTCCACCCCGTCTCCCCTCTATCTTCCCTCCGTCTCCCCCCATCCCTTCCACCCCGTCTCCCCTCTATCTTCCCTCCGTCTCCCCCTCCCCCATCCCTTCCACCCCGTCTCCCTCTATCTTCCCTCCGTCTCCCCCTCCCCTCCACCCCGTCTCCCCTCTATCTTCCCTCCGTCTCCCCCATCCCCTCCACCCCGTCTCCCCTCTATCTTCCCTCCGTCTCCCCCTCCCCTCCACCCCGTCTCCCCCTCCCCTCCACCCCATCTCCCCTCTATCTTCCCTCCGTCTCCCCCTCCCCTCCACCCCGTCTCCCCTCTATCTTCCCTCCGTCTCCCCCCCTCCCCTCCACCCCGTCTCCCCTCTATCTTCCCTCTGTCTCCCCCCATCCCCTCCACCCCATCTCCCCTCTATCTTCCCTCCGTCTCCCCCTCCCCTCCACCCCGTCTCCCCTCTATCTTCCCTCTGTCTCCCCCTCCCCTCCACCCCATCTCCCCTCTATCTTCCCTCCGTCTCCCCCCCCATCCCCTCCGCCCCATCTCCCCTCTATCTTCCCTCCGTCTCCCCCCGTCTCCCCTCTATCTTCTCTCCGTCTCCCCCTCCCCTCCACCCCGTCTCCCCTCTATCTTCCCTCTGTCTCCCCCTCCCCCCACCCCGTCTCCCCCTCCCCTCCACCCCGTCTCCCCTCTATCTTCCCTCTGTCTCCCCCCCTCCCCTCCACCCCGTCTCCCCCTCCCCTCCACCCCTCCCCCTCTATCTTCCCTCCGTCTCCCCCTCCCCTCCACCCTGTCTCCCCTCTATCTTCCCTCTGTCTCCCCCTCCCCTCCACCCCGTCTCCCCCTCCCCTCCACCCCATCTCCCCTCTATCTTCCCTCCGTCTCCCCCTCCCCTCCACCCCGTCTCCCCTCTATCTTCCCTCTGTCTCCCCCTCCCCTCCACCCCATCTCCCCTCTATCTTCCCTCCGTCTCCCCCCCCCTCCACCCCGTCTCCCCCTCCCCTCCACCCCGTCTCCCCTCTATCTTCCCTCTGTCTCCCCCCCCCCTCCACCCCGTCTCCCCTCTATCTTCCCTCCGTCTCTCCCCCTCCCCTCCACCCCGTCTCCCCTCCACCCCGTCTCCCCCTCCCCTCCACCCCGTCTCCCCTCTATCTTCCCTCTGTCTCCCCCTCCCCTCCACCCCGTCTCCCCCTCCCCTCCACCCCATCTCCCCTCTATCTTCCCTCCGTCTCCCCCTCCCCTCCACCCCGTCTCCCCTCTATCTTCCCTCTGTCTCCCCCCCTCCCCTCCACCCCATCTCCCCTCTATCTTCCCTCCGTCTCCCCCTCCCCTCCACCCCGTCTCCCCCTCCCCTCCACCCCGTCTCCCCTCTATCTTCCCTCTGTCTCCCCCTCCCCTCCACCCCGTCTCCCTCTATCTTCCCTCCGTCTCTCCCCCTCCCCTCCACCCCGTCTCCCCTCCACCCCGTCTCCCCCTCCCCTCCACCCCGTCTCCCCTCTATCTTCCCTCTGTCTCCCCCTCCCCTCCCTCCGTCTCCCCTCTATCTTCCCTCCGTCTCCCCCTCCCCTCCACCCCGTCTCCCCTCTATCTTCCCTCCGTCTCCCCCTCCCCTCCACCCCGTCTCCCCTCTATCTTCCCTCCGTCTCCCCCCCACTAAGGAAACCTACACTGCTACATCTGCAACAAGCTTAGCTCAGAAGACAACAGAAAGAGCAGACAAAGACTGAAACAGCCTGGAAACTATTTCTGGCCCTTCTAAACCAACTGTACTTTGTATGGATGAGCCACACAGTCTATTTAATGACATTAAAGAGATGGATTCATGAAGAATAATGTCTCATCTCTGCTTCCTTCACACTTCCTCTGTCAGAGTCGGCAGGGAAGTCAGGAGAGTGAAACGAGTCCTTTTAATGTCCACTAGACATGCTCCAAACACTAAATATACATACATAATAAACATGGGTACGAGGACCCGTCCCGCACATACAAACATAAACAGCACTGACATTAAACAATCTGACATGAGGGGAGACAGAGGGTTAAATACACAACAGGTAATTTGAAACCAGGTGTGTAGGAAGACAAGACAAAACCAATGGAAAATGAAAAATGGATCAATGATGGCTAGAAGACCGGTGACGTCGACCGCCGAGCACCGCCCGAACAAGGAGAGGCAACGACTTCGACAGAAGTCGTGACATCCTCTTCCTCTCTGTCTCTCTACTGCAAATCCCTTCATTTCAATTGAGTTCTGCTATTTTATCAATAAACATCAGAGGCATCCACAACATACCATATTATCATTGTATCGGTCTGCTTCAGATTGCTTCATAGTTCAAGTCAGCTTAAAGTAAATAACAATATATATATTTAATTTTAAATCAACACATGGAATCAGTTTGAAAGCCTCTCTACTTAATTGTCTGTATACTGTGAGTTGATAGCTCTTCGTCCACATGAGTTGCATTGTAGAGTACATGCAGCAATAGTAGTCTGTAGTAGTTTAGCATTATGAATCACATTATATAATGTTGGTTATATCTGGCTGATTCATCATGTTCCTAGATGTCCAGCCTGGTCTCACATCTGCAGCTGCTGTTTGGCCAAATGCTGTGGTCATCATCATACCAAACATGACTAGCAGTTGGATAAAAAGTACAAGCAGATCCTGACCCAGGCTGTTACTCTGTGAAGTGAGGCCTGTATCAACCCAGTCTGAACCGTGGCTGTGTGGCTGTGGGGTCAACCCAGTCTGTGGGGTCAACCCAGTCTGAACAGGAGCTGTGTGGCTGTGGGGTCAACCCAGTCTGAACAGGAGCTGTGGGGTCAACCCAGTCTGAACCGTGGCTGTGTGGCTGTGGGGTCAACCCAGTCTGTGGGGTCAACCCAGTCTGTGGGGTCAACCCAGTCTGAACAGGAGCTGTGTGTCTGTGGGGTCAACCCAGTCTGTGGGGTCAACCCAGTCTGCGGGGTCAACCTAGTCTGTGGAGTCAACCTAGTCTGTGGGGTCAACCCAGTCTGTGGGGTCAACCCAGTCTGTGGGGTCAACCCAGTCTGAACAGGAGCTGTGTGTCTGTGGGGTCAACCTAGTCTGTGGGGTCAACCCAGTCTGTGGGGTCAACCCAGTCTGTGGGGTCAACCTAGTCGGTGGGGTCAACCCAGTCTGTGGGGTCAACCTAGTCTGTGGAGTCAACCCAGTCTGTGGGGTCAACCTAGTCTGTAGGGTCAACCAAGTCTGTGGGGTCAACCCAGTCTGTGGGGTCAACCTAGTCGGTGGGGTCAACCCAGTCTGTGGGGTCAACCTAGTCTGTGGAGTCAACCCAGTCTGTGGGGTCAACCTAGTCTGTGGGGTCAACCAAGTCTGTGGGGTCAACCCAGTCTGTGGGGTCAACCTAGTCTGTGGGGTCAACCTAGTCTGAACAGGAGCTGTGTGGCTGTTCTACATTATGGATTTGGAACTGACATTACATTAGATTTGCATCTCCTGAAACACGAGTCCTCTCCCTCCAACTAGTGTATTCCTGACTAAGGCAGTGAAGAGGTGTGTGTGTGTGTGTGTGTGTGATAAATACCTTCGTCTCTTTGTACTTGTAGGCAAATTAAACTGATGGCTGATCACATTTCCACGGGTTACAGGAAAAACCACAACTGCCAATACTTTGATTATAGGTCTTTACAGATGGGGCCCATTCCATGGTCGTTCCATTTGAATAGGCATGTTTTTTATGTCTCTCTCTCTCCCTCTCTCTCTCTCTCTCTCTCTCTCTGTCTCTCCCTCTCTCTGTCTCTCCCTCTCTCTCTCTGTCTCTCTCTCTCTCTCTCTCTCTCTGTCTCTCTCTCTCTCTCTCTCTCTCTCTCTCTGTTTCTCTCTCTCTCTCTCTCTGTCTCTCTCTCTCTCTCTCTCTCTCTCTCTCTCTCTCCATCTCTCTCTCTGTCTCAATCTCTCTCTAACATCTCTCTCTCTCTGTCTCAATCTCTCTCTCTGTCTCAATCTCTCTCTCTCTGTCTCAATCTCTCTCTCTCTGTGTCAATCTCTCTAACATCTCTCTCTCTCTGTCTCAATCTCTCTCTCACATCTCTCTCTCTGTCTCAGTCTCTCTAACATCACTCGCTCTGTCTCAATCTCTCTAACATCTCTCTCTCTGCCTCAATCTCTCTCTAACATCTCTCTCTCTCTCTGTCGCAGTCTCACTCACATCTCTCTCTCTCTGTCTCAATCTCTCTAACATCTCTCTCTCTCTGTCTCAATCTCTCTCTAACATCTCTCTCTCTGTCTCAATCTCTCTAACATCTCTCACTCTCTGTCTCAATCTCTCTCTCTCTCTCTCAGTCTCTCTAACATCTCTCTCTCTGTCTCATTCTCTCTCCCGTCTCTCTCTCTCTGTCTCAATCTTTCTCCCATCACTCTCGCTGTCTCAATCTCTCTCTCATCTCTCTCTCTGTCTCAATCTTTCTACCATCTTTCTCTCTGTCAATCTCTCGAACATCTCTCTCTCTGTCTCAATCTTTCTCCCATCTTTCTCTCTGTCTCATTCTCTCTCCCGTCTCTCTCTCTCTGTCTCAATCTCTCTCGCATCTCTCTCTCTGTCTCATTCTCTCTCCCGTCTCTCTCTCTCTCTGTCTCAATCTTTCTCCCATCACTCTCTCTCTGTCTCATTCTCTCTCCCATCTGTCTCTCTCTGTCTCAATCTCTCTCCCATCTCTCTCTCTGTCTCAATCTCTCTCCCATCTCTTTCTCTCTGTCTCAATCTCTTGAACATCTCTCTCTCTGTCTCAATCTCTCTCCTGTCTCTCTCTCTCTGTCTCAATCTCTCTCCATCTCTCTCTCTCTGTCTCAATCTCTCTCCCATCTCTTTCTCTCTGTCTCAATCTCTCTAACATCTCTCTCTCTGTCTCATTCTCTCTCCCATCTCTCTCTCTCTGTCTCAATCTCTCTCCCATCTCTCTCTCTCTGTCTCAATCTCTCTCCCATCTCTCTCTGTCTCAATCTCTCTCCCATCTCTCTCTCTGTCTCAATCTCCCTCTCATCTCTCTCTCTGTCTCAATCTCTCTAACATCTCTCTCTCTCTGTCTCAATCTCTCTCTAACATCTCTCTCTCTGTCTCAATCTCTCTAACATCTCTCACTCTCTGTCTCAATCTCTCTCTCTCTCTCTCAGTCTCTCTAACATCTCTCTCTCTGTCTCATTCTCTCTCCCGTCTCTCTCTCTCTGTCTCAATCTTTCTCCCATCACTCTCGCTGTCTCAATCTCTCTCATCTCTCTCTCTGTCTCAATCTTTCTACCATCTTTCTCTCTCAATCTCTCGAACATCTCTCTCTCTGTCTCAATCTTTCTCCCATCTTTCTCTCTGTCTCATTCTCTCTCCCGTCTCTCTCTCTCTGTCTCAATCTCTCTCGCATCTCTCTCTCTGTCTCATTCTCTCTCCCGTCTCTCTCTCTCTCTGTCTCAATCTTTCTCCCATCACTCTCTCTCTGTCTCATTCTCTCTCCCATCTGTCTCTCTCTGTCTCAATCTCTCTCCCATCTCTCTCTCTGTCTCAATCTCTCTCCCATCTCTTTCTCTCTGTCTCAATCTCTTGAACATCTCTCTCTCTGTCTCAATCTCTCTCCCGTCTCTCTCTCTCTGTCTCAATCTCTCTCCCATCTCTCTCTCTCTGTCTCAATCTCTCTCCCATCTCTTTCTCTCTGTCTCAATCTCTCTAACATCTCTCTCTCTGTCTCATTCTCTCTCCCATCTCTCTCTCTCTGTCTCAATCTCTCTCCCATCTCTCTCTCTCTGTCTCAATCTCTCTCCCATCTCTCTCTGTCTCAATCTCTCTCCCATCTCTCTCTCTGTCTCAATCTCCCTCTCATCTCTCTCTCTGTCTCAATCTCTCTAACAACTCTCTCTCTGTCTCATTCTCTCCCATCTCTCTCTGTCTCAATCTTTCTCCTTCTCTCTCTGTCTCAATCTCTCGAACATCTCTCTCTCTCTGTCTCATTCTCTCTCCCGTCTCTCTCTCTCTGTCTCAATCTCTCTCCCATCTCTCTCTCTGTCTCAATCTCTCGAACATCTCTCTCTCTGTCTCAATCTCTCTCCATCTCTCTCTCTGTCTCAATCTCTCTCCCATCTCTCTCTCTGTCTCAATCTCTCGAACATCTCTCTCTCTGTCTCAATCTCTCTCTCATCTCTCTCTCTGTCTCAATCTCTCTAACATCTCTCTCTGTCTCATTCTCTCTCCCGTCTCTCTCTCTCTGTCTCAATCTCTCTCCCATCTCTCTCTCTGTCTCAATCTCTCTCCCATCTCTCTCTCTGTCTCAATCTCCCTCTCATCTCTCTCTCTGTCTCAATCTCTCTAACAACTCTCTCTCTCTGTCTCATTCTCTCTCCCATCTCTCTCTGTCTCAATCTTTCTCCCTTCTCTCTCTCTGTCTCAATCTCTCTCCCATCTCTCTCTCTGTCTCAATCTCTCTCTCTCTCTCTGTCTCAATCTCTCTCCCATCTCTCTCTCTCTGTCTCAATCTCTCGAACATCTCTCTCTCTGTCTCAATCTCTCTCCCATCTCTCTCTCTGTCTCAATCTCTCTCCCATCTCTCTCTCTGTCTCAATCTCTCGAACATCTCTCTCTCTGTCTCAATCGCTCTAACATCTCTCTCTCTGTCTCAATCTCTCTAACATCTCTCGCTCTGTCTCATTCTCTCCCCCATCTCTCTCTGTCTCAATCTCTCTCCCATCTCTCTCTCTGTCTCAATCTCTCTAACATCTCTCTCTCTGTCTCATTCTCTCTCCCATCTCTCTCTCTGTCTCAATCTCTCTCCCATCTCTCTCTCTGTCTCAATCTTTCCCCCATCACTCTCTCTCTCTGTCTCAATCTCTCGAACACCTCTCTCTCTGTCTCATTCTCTCTCCCGTCTCTCTCTCTCTCTGTCTCAATCTCTCTCCCATCTCTCTCTCTCTCATCTCTCTCTCTGTCTCAATCTCTCGAACATCTCTCTCTCTGTCTCAATCTCTCAAACATCTCTCTCTCTCTGTCTCAATCTCTCTCCCATCTCTCTCTCTGTCTCAATCTCTCTCTCATCTCTCTCTCTGTCTCAATCTCTCTAACATCTCTCTCTCTGTCTCATTCTCTCTCCCCGTCTCTCTCTCTCTGTCTCAATCTCTCTCCCATCTCTCTCTCTGTCTCAATCTCTCTCCCATCTCTCTCTCTGTCTCAATCTCTCTCCCATCTCTCTCTCTGTCTCAATCTCTCGAACATCTCTCTCTCTGTCTCATTCTCTCTCCCATCTCTCTCTCTCTGTCTCAATCTCCTTCCCATCTCTCTCTCTGTCTCAATCTCTCTAACATCTCTCTCTCTGTCTCATTCTCTCTCCCATCTCTCTCTCTCTGTCTCAATCTTTCTCCCATCTTTCTCTCTGTCTCAATCTCTCAACATCTCTCTCTCTGTCTCAATCTTTCCCCATCACTCTCTCTCTGTCTCAATCTCTCGAACACCTCTCTCTCTGTCTCATTCTCTCTCCCGTCTCTCTCTCTCTCTGTCTCAATCTCTCTCCCATCTCTCTCTCTCTCATCTCTCTCTCTGTCTCAATCTCCCGAACATCTCTCTCTCTGTCTCACTCTCTCAAACATCTCTCTCTGTCTCAATCTCTCTCCCATCTCTCTCTCTCTGTCTCAATCTTTCTCCCATCTTTCTCTCTGTCTCATTCTCTCTCCCGTCTCTCTCTCTCTGTCTCAATCTCTCTCTAACATCTCTCTCTCTGTCTCAATCTCTCTAACATCTCTCACTCTCTGTCTCAATCTCTCTCTCTCTCTCTCAGTCTCTCTAACATCTCTCTCTCTGTCTCATTCTCTCTCCCATCTCTCTCTCTCTGTCTCAATCTTTCTCCCATCACTCTCGCTGTCTCAATCTCTCTCTCATCTCTCTCTGTCTCAATCTTTCTACCATCTTTCTCTCTGTCAATCTCTCGAACATCTCTCTCTCTGTCTCAATCTTTCTCCCATCTTTCTCTCTGTCTCATTCTCTCTCCGGTCTCTCTCTCTGTCTCAATCTCTCTCGCATCTCTCTCTCTGTCTCATTCTCTCTCCGTCTCTCTCTCTCTCTGTCTCAATCTTTCTCCCATCACTCTCTCTCTGTCTCATTCTCTCTCCCATCTGTCTCTCTCTGTCTCAATCTCTCTCCCATCTCTCTCTCTGTCTCAATCTCTCTCCCATCTCTTTCTCTCTGTCTCAATCTCTTGAACATCTCTCTCTCTGTCTCAATCTCTCTCCCGTCTCTCTCTCTCTGTCTCAATCTCTCTCCCATCTCTCTCTCTCTCTCAATCTCTCTCCCATCTCTTTCTCTCTGTCTCAATCTCTCTAACATCTCTCTCTCTGTCTCATTCTCTCTCCCATCTCTCTCTCTCTGTCTCAATCTCTCTCCCATCTCTCTCTGTCTCAATCTCTCTCCCATCTCTCTCTCTGTCTCAATCTCCCTCTCATCTCTCTCTGTCTCAATCTCTCTAACAACTCTCTCTCTGTCTCATTCTCTCTCCCATCTCTCTCTGTCTCAATCTTTCTCCCTTCTCTCTCTGTCTCAATCTCTCTCCCATCTCTCTCTCTCTGTCTCATTCTCTCTCCGTCTCTCTCTCTCTGTCTCAATCTCTCTCCATCTCTCTCTCTGTCTCAATCTCTCGAACATCTCTCTCTCTGTCTCAATCTCTCTCCCATCTCTCTCTGTCTCAATCTCTCTCCCATCTCTCTCTCTGTCTCAATCTCTCGAACATCTCTCTCTCTGTCTCAATCTCTCTCTCATCTCTCTCTCTGTCTCAATCTCTCTAACATCTCTCTCTCTGTCTCATTCTCTCTCCCGTCTCTCTCTGTCTCAATCTCTCTCCCATCTCTCTCTCTGTCTCAATCTCTCTCCCATCTCTCTCTCTCTGTCTCAATCTCCTCTCATCTCTCTCTCTGTCTCAATCTCTCTAACAACTCTCTCTCTCTGTCTCATTCTCTCTCCCATCTCTCTCTGTCTCAATCTTTCTCCCTTCTCTCTCTCTGTCTCAATCTCTCTCCCATCTCTCTCTCTGTCTCAATCTCTCGAACATCTCTCTCTCTGTCTCAATCTCTCTCCCATCTCTCTCTCTGTCTCAATCTCTCGAACATCTCTCTCTCTGTCTCAATCTCTCTCCCATCTCTCTCTCTGTCTCAATCTCTCTCCCATCTCTCTCTCTGTCTCAATCTCTCGAACATCTCTCTCTCTGTCTCAATCGCTCTAACATCTCTCTCTCTGTCTCAATCTCTCTAACATCTCTCGCTCTGTCTCATTCTCTCTCTCTCTCTCTGTCTCAATCTCTCTCCCATCTCTCTCTGTCTCAATCTCTCTAACATCTCTCTCTCTGTCTCATTCTCTCTCCCATCTCTCTCTCTGTCTCAATCTCTCCCCATCTCTCTCTCTGTCTCAATCTTTCCCCATCTCTCTCTCTCTCTGTCTCAATCTCTCGAACATCTCTCTCTCTCTGTCTCATCTCTCTCTCCTCAATCTCTCTCTCTCTGTCTCAATCTCTCTCCCATCTCTCTCTCTGTCTCAATCTCTCGAACATCTCTCTCTGTCTCAATCTCTCTCTCCATCTCTGTCTCAATCTCTCTCTCATCTCTCTCTCTGTCTCAATCTCTCTAACATCTCTCTCTCTGTCTCATTCTCTCTCTCATCTCTCTCTCTCTCTCTCTGTCTCAATCTCCCTCTCATCTCTCTCTCTGTCTCAATCTCTCTAACAACTCTGTCTCATTCTCTCTCCCATCTCTCTCTGTCTCAATCTTTCTCCCTTCTCTCTCTCTGTCTCAATCTCTCTCCCATCTCTCTCTCTGTCTCAATCTCTCTCATCTCTCTCTCTGTCTCAATCTCTCTCTCCCATCTCTCTCTCTGTCTCAATCTCTCGAACATCTCTCTCTCTGTCTCAATCTCTCTCCCATCTCTCTCTGTCTCAATCTCTCTCCCATCTCTCTCTCTGTCTCAATCTCTCTCTCTCTCTGTCTCAATCGCTCTAACATCTCTCTCTCTGTCTCAATCTCTCTAACATCTCTCGCTCTGTCTCATTCTCTCCCCCATCTCTCTCTCTCTGTCTCAATCTCTCTCCCATCTCTCTCTCTGTCTCAATCTCTCTAACATCTCTCTCTCTGTCTCATTCTCTCTCCCATCTCTCTCTCTGTCTCAATCTCTCTCCCATCTCTCTCTCTGTCTCAATCTTTCCCCCATCACTCTCTCTCTCTGTCTCAATCTCTCGAACACCTCTCTCTCTGTCTCATTCTCTCTCCCGTCTCTCTCTCTCTCTGTCTCAATCTCTCTCCCATCTCTCTCTCTCTCATCTCTCTCTCTGTCTCAATCTCTCGAACATCTCTCTCTCTGTCTCAATCTCTCAAACATCTCTCTCTCTCTGTCTCAATCTCTCTCCCATCTCTCTCTCTGTCTCAATCTCTCTCTCATCTCTCTCTCTGTCTCAATCTCTCTAACATCTCTCTCTCTGTCTCATTCTCTCTCCCGTCTCTCTCTCTCTGTCTCAATCTCTCTCCCATCTCTCTCTCTGTCTCAATCTCTCTCCCATCTCTCTCTCTGTCTCAATCTCTCTCCCATCTCTCTCTCTGTCTCAATCTCTCGAACATCTCTCTCTGTCTCATTCTCTCTCCCATCTCTCTCTCTCTGTCTCAATCTCCTTCCCATCTCTCTCTCTGTCTCAATCTCTCTAACATCTCTCTCTCTGTCTCATTCTCTCTCCCATCTCTCTCTCTCTGTCTCAATCTTTCTCCCATCTTTCTCTCTGTCTCAATCTCTCGAACATCTCTCTCTCTGTCTCAATCTTTCCCCCATCACTCTCTCTCTGTCTCAATCTCTCGAACACCTCTCTCTCTGTCTCATTCTCTCTCCCGTCTCTCTCTCTCTCTGTCTCAATCTCTCTCCCATCTCTCTCTCTCTCATCTCTCTCTCTGTCTCAATCTCCCGAACATCTCTCTCTCTGTCTCACTCTCTCAAACATCTCTCTCTGTCTCAATCTCTCTCCCATCTCTCTCTCTCTGTCTCAATCTTTCTCCCATCTTTCTCTCTGTCTCATTCTCTCTCCCGTCTCTCTCTCTCTGTCTCAATCTCTCTCTAACATCTCTCTCTCTGTCTCAATCTCTCTAACATCTCTCACTCTCTGTCTCAATCTCTCTCTCTCTCTCTCAGTCTCTCTAACATCTCTCTCTCTGTCTCATTCTCTCTCCCGTCTCTCTCTCTCTGTCTCAATCTTTCTCCCATCACTCTCGCTGTCTCAATCTCTCTCTCATCTCTCTCTCTGTCTCAATCTTTCTACCATCTTTCTCTCTGTCAATCTCTCGAACATCTCTCTCTCTGTCTCAATCTTTCTCCCATCTTTCTCTCTGTCTCATTCTCTCTCCGGTCTCTCTCTCTCTGTCTCAATCTCTCTCGCATCTCTCTCTCTGTCTCATTCTCTCTCCCGTCTCTCTCTCTCTCTGTCTCAATCTTTCTCCCATCACTCTCTCTCTGTCTCATTCTCTCTCCCATCTGTCTCTCTCTGTCTCAATCTCTCTCCCATCTCTCTCTCTGTCTCAATCTCTCTCCCATCTCTTTCTCTCTGTCTCAATCTCTTGAACATCTCTCTCTCTGTCTCAATCTCTCTCCCGTCTCTCTCTCTCTGTCTCAATCTCTCTCCCATCTCTCTCTCTCTGTCTCAATCTCTCTCCCATCTCTTTCTCTCTGTCTCAATCTCTCTAACATCTCTCTCTCTGTCTCATTCTCTCTCCCATCTCTCTCTCTCTGTCTCAATCTCTCTCCCATCTCTCTCTGTCTCAATCTCTCTCCCATCTCTCTCTCTGTCTCAATCTCCCTCTCATCTCTCTCTCTGTCTCAATCTCTCTAACAACTCTCTCTCTGTCTCATTCTCTCTCCCATCTCTCTCTGTCTCAATCTTTCTCCCTTCTCTCTCTGTCTCAATCTCTCGAACATCTCTCTCTCTCTGTCTCATTCTCTCTCCCGTCTCTCTCTCTCTGTCTCAATCTCTCTCCCATCTCTCTCTCTGTCTCAATCTCTCGAACATCTCTCTCTCTGTCTCAATCTCTCTCCCATCTCTCTCTCTGTCTCAATCTCTCTCCCATCTCTCTCTCTGTCTCAATCTCTCGAACATCTCTCTCTCTGTCTCAATCTCTCTCTCATCTCTCTCTCTGTCTCAATCTCTCTAACATCTCTCTCTCTGTCTCATTCTCTCTCCCGTCTCTCTCTCTCTGTCTCAATCTCTCTCCCATCTCTCTCTCTGTCTCAATCTCTCTCCCATCTCTCTCTCTGTCTCAATCTCCCTCTCATCTCTCTCTCTGTCTCAATCTCTCTAACAACTCTCTCTCTCTGTCTCATTCTCTCTCCCATCTCTCTCTGTCTCAATCTTTCTCCCTTCTCTCTCTCTGTCTCAATCTCTCTCCCATCTCTCTCTCTGTCTCAATCTCTCGAACATCTCTCTCTCTGTCTCAATCTCTCTCCCATCTCTCTCTCTGTCTCAATCTCTCGAACATCTCTCTCTCTGTCTCAATCTCTCTCCCATCTCTCTCTCTGTCTCAATCTCTCTCCCATCTCTCTCTCTGTCTCAATCTCTCGAACATCTCTCTCTCTGTCTCAATCGCTCTAACATCTCTCTCTCTGTCTCAATCTCTCTAACATCTCTCGCTCTGTCTCATTCTCTCCCCCATCTCTCTCTCTCTGTCTCAATCTCTCTCCCATCTCTCTCTCTGTCTCAATCTCTCTAACATCTCTCTCTCTGTCTCATTCTCTCTCCCATCTCTCTCTCTGTCTCAATCTCTCTCCCATCTCTCTCTCTGTCTCAATCTTTCCCCCATCACTCTCTCTCTCTGTCTCAATCTCTCGAACACCTCTCTCTCTGTCTCATTCTCTCTCCCGTCTCTCTCTCTCTCTGTCTCAATCTCTCTCCCATCTCTCTCTCTCTCATCTCTCTCTCTGTCTCAATCTCTCGAACATCTCTCTCTCTGTCTCAATCTCTCAAACATCTCTCTCTCTCTGTCTCAATCTCTCTCCCATCTCTCTCTCTGTCTCAATCTCTCTCTCATCTCTCTCTCTGTCTCAATCTCTCTAACATCTCTCTCTCTGTCTCATTCTCTCTCCCGTCTCTCTCTCTCTGTCTCAATCTCTCTCCCATCTCTCTCTCTGTCTCAATCTCTCTCCCATCTCTCTCTCTGTCTCAATCTCTCTCCCATCTCTCTCTCTGTCTCAATCTCTCGAACATCTCTCTCTCTGTCTCATTCTCTCTCCCATCTCTCTCTCTCTGTCTCAATCTCCTTCCCATCTCTCTCTCTGTCTCAATCTCTCTAACATCTCTCTCTCTGTCTCATTCTCTCTCCCATCTCTCTCTCTCTGTCTCAATCTTTCTCCCATCTTTCTCTCTGTCTCAATCTCTCGAACATCTCTCTCTCTGTCTCAATCTTTCCCCCATCACTCTCTCTCTGTCTCAATCTCTCGAACACCTCTCTCTCTGTCTCATTCTCTCTCCCGTCTCTCTCTCTCTCTGTCTCAATCTCTCTCCCATCTCTCTCTCTCTCATCTCTCTCTCTGTCTCAATCTCTCGAACATCTCTCTCTCTGTCTCACTCTCTCAAACATCTCTCTCTGTCTCAATCTCTCTCCCATCTCTCTCTCTCTGTCTCAATCTTTCTCCCATCTTTCTCTCTGTCTCAATCTCTCGAATATCTCTCTCTCTGTCTCAATCTCTCTCCCGTCTCTCTCTCTCTGTCTCAATCTCTCTCCCATCTCTCTCTCTGTCTCAATCTCTCTAACATCTCTCTCTCTGTCTCATTCTCTCTCCCATCTCTCTCTCTCTGTCTAAATCTTTTTCCCATCTTTCTCTCTGTCTCAATCTCTCTCCCATCTCTCTCTCTCTGTCTCAATCTTTCTCCCATCTTTCTCTCTGTCTCAATCTCTCTCCCATCTCTTTCTCTCTGTCTCATTCTCTCTCCCATCTCTCTCTCTCTGTCTCAATCTCTCTCCCATCTCTCGCTCTGTCTCAATCTCTCTCCCGTCTCTCTCTCTCTTCCTCAATCTCTCTCCCATCTCTCTCTCTCTGTCTCAATCTTTCTACCATCTCTCTCTCTGTCTCATTCTCTCTCCCATCTCTCTCTCTCTGTCTCAATCTCTCTCCCATCTCTCTCTCTCTGTCTCAATCTCTCGAACATCTCTCTCTCTGTCTCATTCTCTCTCCCATCTCTCTCTCTGTCTCAATCTCTCTCCCGTCTCTCTCTCTCTTCCTCAATCTCTCTCCCATCTCTCTCTCTCTCAATCTTTCTACCATCTTTCTCTCTGTCTCAATCTCTCTCTCTGTCTCAATCTTTCTACCATCTTTCTCTCTGCCTCAATCTCTCTCTCTCATATATATATATAGGCTTAGAAGACTGACCTGTTGGCTTCAGGACCAAACTGAGAACACCACTAATGGGCTCTATATAGACTCATAAGACTGACCTGTTGGCTTCACACATTCACGCACACGCACGAGCACGCACACACACACACACACACACACACACACACACACACACACACACACACACACACACACACACACAGATAGAGAGACACACAGAGAGAGAGACACACAGAGAGAGAGAGAGAGAGAGGGAGAGACAGAGAGTGTGTGAGAGAGAGAGAGAGAGAGAGAGAGAGAGAGAGAGAGAGAGAGAGAGAGAGAGAGACACACACACACACACAGACACAGACAGAGAGAGAGACACACACACACAGGCGTAGGGAGACAAACCAACCGTGTTCCGGTCTGTTATTATCTCACTGATTGCCTCTCTGTCTCTTCAAACACTTAGAATGGCACCCTATTCCCTTGATAGGGCACTACATTTGACCACGGCAAACAGGGCTCCGGTCAAAGCAGTGCACTACGTAGGGAATAAAACGACACCGCTGGTTCTGCTCACTCTGCCCTACCCTGTGCTCTGACCTCTTTCTCCCCTCTCTCTCCAGATGACATCTCGCGTCTTGTGACGGCCGGCCGCCCAACAACCTGCCCGCTTGACCCTATCCCCTCCTCTCTTCTCCAGACCATCTCCGGTGACCTTCTCCCTTACCTCACCTCGCTCATCAACTCATCCCTGACCGCTGGCTACGTCCCTCCCGTCTTCAAGAGAGCGAGAGTTGCACCCCTTCTGAAAAAACCTACACTCGATCCCTCCGATGTCAACAACTACAGACCAGTATCCCTTCTTTCTTTTCTCTCCAAAACTCTTGAACGTGCCGTCCTTGGCCAGCTCTCCCGCTATCTCTCTCAGAATGACCTTCTTGATCCAAATCAGTCAGGTTTCAAGACTAGTCATTCAACTGAGACTGCTCTTCTCTGTATCACGGAGGCGCTCCGCACTGCTAAAGCTAACTCTCTCTCCTCTGCTCTCATCCTTCTAGACCTATCGGCTGCCTTCGATACTGTGAACCATCAGATCCTCCTCTCCACCCTCTCCGAGTTGGGCATCTCCGGCGCGGCCCACGCTTGGATTGCGTCCTACCTGACAGGTCGCTCCTACCAGGTGGCGTGGCGAGAATCCGTCTCCTCACCACGTGCTCTCACCACTGGTGTCCCCCAGGGCTCTGTTCTAGGCCCTCTCCTATTCTCGCTATACACCAAGTCACTTGGCTCTGTCATAACCTCACATGGTCTCTCCTATCATTGCTATGCAGACGACACACAATTAATCTTCTCCTTTCCCCCTTCTGACGACCAGGTGGCGAATCGCATCTCTGCATGTCTGGCAGACATATCAGTGTGGATGACGGATCATCACCTCAAGCTGAACCTCGGCAAGACGGAGCTGCTCTTCCTCCCGGGGAAGGACTGCCCGTTCCATGATCTCGCCATCACGGTTGACAACTCCATTGTGTCCTCGTCCCAGAGCGCTAAGAACCTTGGCGTGATCCTGGACAACACCCTGTCGTTCTCAAATAACATCAAGGCGGTGGCCCGTTCCTGTAGGTTCATGCTCTACAACATCCGCAGAGTACGACCCTGCCTCACACAGGAAGCGGCGCAGGTCCTAATCCAGGCACTTGTCATCTCCCGTCTGGATTACTGCAACTCGCTGTTGGCTGGGCTCCCTGCCTGTGCCATTAAAGCCCTACAACTCATCCAGAACGCCGCAGCCCGTCTGGTGTTCAACCTTCCCAAGTTCTCTCACGTCACCCCGCTCCTCCGCTCTCTCCACTGGCTTCCAGTTGAAGCTCGCATCCGCTACAAGACCATGGTGCTTGCCTACGGAGCTGTGAGGGGAACGGCACCTCAGTACCTCCAGGCTCTGATCAGGCCCTACACCCAAACAAGGGCACTGCGTTCATCCACCTCTGGCCTGCTCGCCTCCCTACCACTGAGGAAGTACAGTTCCCGCTCAGCCCAGTCAAAACTGTTCGCTGCTCTGGCCCCCCAATGGTGGAACAAACTCCCTCACGACGCCAGGACAGCGGAGTCAATCACCACCTTCCGGAGACACCTGAAACCCCACCTCTTTAAGGAATACCTAGGATAGGATAAAGTAATCCTTCTCCCCCTCCCCCCTTAAAATACCTAGATGCACTATTGTAAAGTGGCTGTTCCACTGGATGTCATAAGGTGAAAGCACCAATTTGTAAGTCGCTCTGGATAAGAGCGTCTGCTAAATGACTTAAATGTAAATGTAAATGGAATAGGGTTCCATCTGGGACCTATCTAGTCAGGGCTCTTAATAACAGTGTCCATCCACCCGGGAATAAAGTGTGGAAATACATCGGATGCAATTGAAACTGTTGTTTGAAAATGTCTCCCAATATGACATCACAATACCCGATAATGACATCACAATACCCGATAATGACATCACAATACCCCATAATGACATCACAATACCCGATAATGACATCACAATACCCGATAATGACATCACAATACCCCATAATGACATCACAATACCGATAATGACATCACAATACCCCATAATGACATCACAATACCCGATAATGACATCACAATACCCGATAATGACATCACAATACCCGATAATGACATCACAATACCCCATAATGACATCACAATACCCGATAATGACATCACAATACCCGATAATGACATCACAATACCCGATAATGACGTCACAATACCCGATAATGACATCACAATACCCCATAATGACATCACAATACCCCATAATGACATCACAATACTCGATAATGACAAGGTGAAAACATGTTTTTAGAAATGTTTGTTAATTTATTGAAAATTAAATTCATACATATCTCATTTACATAACCACACCCCTGAGTCAATACATTTTAGAAACACCTTTGGCAGCGATTACAGCTGTGAGTCTTTCTGAATAAATTGCTAAGTAGTAGCTTTCCACACCTGGATTGAGTAACATTTGCCCATTATTCTTTTCAAAATTGAATTGAATTGGTTGCTGATCGTTGGTAGACAATAAATTTTCAGGTTTTGCCAAAGATGATCAAGTAGATTTAAGTCAAAACTTTAACTCGGCCACACAGAAACATTCACGGTCTTCTTGGTAATCAACTCCAGTGTAGATTTGGCCTTGTGTTTTAGGTTATTGTCCTGCTGAAAGGTGAATTCATCTCCCAGTGTCTGGTGGAAAACAGACTGAACCAGGTTTTCCGTTTTCTTTTTTTATCCCGGAAAACTCCCCAGTCCTTAACGATAACAAGCATACCCATAACATGATGCAGCCACCACCATGCTTGAAGACATGAAGACTGGTTCTCAGTAATGTGCTGTATTGGATTTGCCTTAAACATAACACTTTGTATTCAGGACATAAAGTACATTTCTTTGCCAAATCTTTTGCAGTATTACTTTAGTGCCTTGTTGCAAACAGGATGCAAGTTTTGTAATATTTATATTCTTTACAGGCTTCCTTCTTTTCACTCTGTCAATTAGGTAAATATTGTGGAGTAACTGCAAAAAAACATTGTCAATTTGACATGTCTGCATCTGGGTATTACATTGATTCCTGATGCAAGGACTGTATATTCATTCTTCGCCAGGAGTACTTTCTGTTTCGCAGCTTTTCTAGCTGGAACAGATCATACCTGCTAGTCTCTCCTGTTTCCTGGATAGGACACTGATAGAGGAAAATATGGTTGAAATGACTAATTATGTATACATTCCAATCAGAAACTGACTAGTCCAAATGCTATAATGTACGGTACATGTGAGTTATCCCTCTTGCTCACTTTCCCAATTGTATATAATGTAGTCAGGAGTTAGTAACAATAATAGGTCTGTTCTTTAGTTCATTCAGTTGTACAAATCTCCAGGTGGTGGGAACGGGCCATCTCCAAATGGTCGGGAATGTTGATTTATGCTGACTGGCCTTGACTTCGTGCTGATAACGCGGAGGCTTGAAAGTTAGAGGGGCCCTCTGTTTGTGAAACGGAACGTTTGGAAAACGCTGACGTCATTTTCAGTTTATAACCTGTGGAAATGTGTGTAAGCATTCAGTACTCTCTGGAATTAAACGCTCTTACCTGGCTTTTAAGACTGGTCTCAATCTATTTCATGCATAATTAATGAACTTACAATTCATTAATGAATTTAGAAATGAGTGCTAATTGGTTTTGGGAATTAAA
The DNA here is from genome assembly GCF_034236695.1 of Oncorhynchus nerka. Classification (NCBI taxonomy): domain Eukaryota; kingdom Metazoa; phylum Chordata; class Actinopteri; order Salmoniformes; family Salmonidae; genus Oncorhynchus; species Oncorhynchus nerka. The sequence goes on from NC_088411.1 coordinate 46,654,388, forward strand.
GCATAGAGGAATCTAAAATTCCTCTATCAATTTGGTCCTTCGAAGAGCCGGATCTAAAATATCCCTCTCTGTGCCTGTAGGTAGTACGCTGGAAAATCGTGCACGGACGAGTTTTGACTCGTTTTACTAAAGACCTGACCTCTGAATTGAGGTAAAAATTGAAACAGGCCTGCGTATTATCACAGAGGACAGAGAGGGTGACTAGATTCAAACGAACAATGCTTATCCCAGTCGGCAGCAGGTAAAGTAGCCTTTATTCTCGAATTTGGGAGGGATTATTTAGGATATTTATTGATTAAAATGTTATGAAGGAGTTGGATTTGATCAATAATAGGTGCTTGAATATTCCGAACAAATAAAATGGGTTTCTACCGGGGGTATTAACCAGGATATCGATAAAATGGAAGCAGGTCCGAAATTTACCTGAGGTAAGTGCGCTACCAACAAATAAACTAGAGCTTAATACAGCCTGGTTTTGCAAGCCAAGGATTATTAAGGAGTGATATAGTACGCATTGGAGAATTAGGACGCTTGTTCCGTACAAATAGGATGGCCAATACTTCAATAAACATACCTAAATAAAGTTTTTACCTAATAGTCCATCTGTATATGGGAAACTGACTGTGGAAAGGAGCAGATAGATATGTTAAAACAGGTGAGGATAAATTAGGCTTGGTGAGAAGGCAGGGTATTCTAGGCGAACAGAATAAATGAACCTGTACAATGCTGAAAGAAATTAATATCAAATGATACGTGATTAGTCTATAGTAGTGAGATTTGAGACATTTTACGTTGAAAGTCCCAAAAGGAATATCCTACGGGTGAAATTTGAATGTCCGATCAAAAGTCTTCTATAGACGTGGTTCACAGGAGAGGTCAACTTAGTCTAGAGAAGTGAGAATTGAGACATTTAACGTTGTCCCAGAAGGAATATCCTATGGGGGAAATGATGTCCGATCAAAAGTCTTCTGTAGACGTGGTTCACAGGAGAGGTCAACTTAGTCTAGAGTAGTGAGATTCGAGACATTAACGTTGAAAGTCCCAGAAGGAATATCCTATGGGGGAAATGATGTCCGATCAAAAGTCTTCTATAGACGTGGTTCACAGGAGAGGTCAACTTAGTCTAGAGTAGTGAGATTCGAGACATTAACGTTGAAAGTCCCAAAAGGAATATCCTATGGGTGAAATGTGATGTCCGATCAAAAGTCTTCTATGGACGCGGTTCACAGGATGGAAAAGACATACTGATTATTTTTAAAGGGACACACACATAGGCAGACAGAATAATAACTAGAAGTAATTAAGAAACGGTAAATTACAAATTTATAGAACTGCACGCACATAGAATTTAAAATTATATAGAAGGGCATAGATAAGTGTTTAAAGACCATAGCTACTAGTAACGGTAAGGATTAAGAATGGGGAGAAATGCCTCGAAAGAAGCCCCAGAACTGACGGGAGATCGAGCGATGTATGTATGGGGGGGTCTTTCCCGGTTTTTAGTAGTCAGTGTTCTTGATAGTGAAAAGTGATCGTGTGGGTGAGTTAAATGTCAGATTGAACAATGTATCCAGCGGAAAGACGGAACAAGTGACTCCATAGATATATAGATCTTGTAGATTATGGGGAACAACTGGGTTGCTTTTCCGTTGGTCATTTTCAATCAACTCTACAGATTAAGCTATATTTGGGGCGATATTTTAGTTCAAAGTCCTATAGGAATAGGGATTACTGTATATTACTGTAGTGATCGCTATATACGGGTGAAAACTAATATCAGATTGAACGACGAGTGGACGGAGACTCTTGAGACTCGGTCTATTTGTCTTCGGTCAACCCTACAAGTAGGCTGATTTGGAGCGACAATCTTAGTAAAAGTCCTAAAAGAACAGTAATGTATTGTATACGGGTGAGACTTAATGTCAGACTTTAGTAGATGAGGATTCCAATAAAAGAGATATGGGCGTTTAAATTTGGGCTATTTTCTGTTGTCTAGATGTCGGAGGAACAAATACAGATAACTGTGAAAATGGGTATATTTGCGGAGAGTCTCAGTCAATTCCATTGTACTGGTAGGGGAGTGGTGAGCGCGGCAGTCGGTTCCCGTTTAACTCAAATTGATTTTAGATCGTAATCGACCTACTTGCATGTTTTGCCTGAAAATACGGTCGCCAGTGTTTGCAAAAGATATAACTGAACGGATATTAGGTGTTCCAGATAGAATTGATAAAAGAAGTCATTAAAAATAACGACGAAACTATTTCGATGTAAAACGCTATTTCGCCCAAAATGATCTGGTGGAATAATGTATTGAGATAGGAGTCGTAATTAAATAGATGTATCATAGAAGAGAGAGAGTTACCTAAAGTTAAATGGGGGGAACTCAATCTGAATAGGGAATATATATTTTACAAAGGCAGGCAGATTTGTGGCTATGGCCAGCAACGGAATTGCTAGACACTCAATGGGGCTATATAGTGCAACGCTTTGGACTATAAATTAGGTAAGAATAGTTGAATCGTAAGAAGTTGTGATTGTTTTTCTGATTATTGATTTTTGGTTAAGGTAACACCAGTGAATTTGAACAAAAAGTAACGTATTCTAAAAATGATCTGATTTCCGTTCTCGTTGCGGGGAACAAATGAAAAGTCTTATCTTAAAGGGACAGTGCACGGTAATCACAGTGGTTTGAGTGTATGAAAAAATATTGTGGGACGACAATTCGAAGAGAGAAAAATAAGTTACATGATACATCAAGAGATTTAAAACGAACGACGTGAAGGGATCATAAGAATTATTGGGTGTCATTGTAGGAGTAAATGTTTGGGTTAAGGTGATTTCCCTGTTCCCAGAGACAAGGCATTTTTAAGGCGAGCACTCACTAATGCTGGTCTGAGTTGTAATTAGACAAGTGAATAACGTATTGGGAATAGAGTTGTAATTAAAATACTAAGTCAAAGACGAGACAGGTATTTAGAGCAAAATGGATTCTAAATGATAACAAAGAGACAATTATGGTTTATGTCCATCGAAAAGCTTTTATAAAATTGGCGAATTTAGAGATGTTGGTTGGGGTGGTAAATTATAATTCAGGATTAGAACAGATGTGATAAATTAGGTTTGGTTAATCGAACAAGAATTATTTACAATCCATTTGAAGTCGCATTGGCAGGTTGAGCGCTTGATGATGACGTCACTAGCGCGACACTTTTGTCACCAGAGACTGGGAATAACGGAGCAAACTGTATGGCTATTAGTGTGTGTATCGAGGCTTCGAGTAACCTTTCAGAAGTTGAGATAAAAGTGTTTTGTTTATTTGTTTATTGGTTATAGTCAATTTTTGGGTTTGATTTAGCTTAGTTGAACAGTGTGTTCTGGCGGGTTTAGGTAGAACTCTTTGTTCCGGAACGGATGAAAGTTACCCATAAGTAAGTAAATTAAAAGAGCCATGAGGGAATGCAAATGCATATTTATTAAATATCGGGGATTAAATTACGGATTCCTTACACTGCGAAATGTACGACATTTGCGGCAGAGAGAAAAAGTAATGCATTGGATAATAATGTTATCGGGTTAATTGTATCTAAAGGTAGCATGGTCATTTAAGTAAACATATCCGTAGACGATGTTTAAAAACTTATGATTAATGATTTGAGTCAAAGGGGAATTATAATTAGGTTTTAGTTATAGTTCACTTATTGAGTTTCTGATTCGAGGTAGCATTAGTGAATGATAGTTAGGGATGTGGTGGCTCACTTTTAGAGGCCTCCTGGGATTATAATTTTGGGGGAGAGTGCAGCTTTAAACGACCAAATTGAAAAAGGTCTGCAAATTATATATATATAAAACAACTGTTAGAACGATTTGTTTTAGTGCAAGGAGATTTTAAAGAGGCACGCTCACATATGGAACCTTATGAGATATTTTTTTTTATGGGTTTGAATCATACAGGTGACTATTTCTATTGTAAGGATAAAGGGATCTTTATGTCTAATATGGTATGGCCTTTTGACCTTATCATGACTGGCTTCTGAGGTCTGTTCAGCCTCAGGAGAGAGTCATTTGTATAATGAATGGCGTCATATTGAGTTACTAGTTTTAAGGTAAATTCATTAGAAATGAAGCAGTTTTGGTTGAGGGTTTAGAATTACTGTTTGAACCGCAAATGAGAAAGTGGTTCAGGATTCTGTCTTATAACATTAGCTGTGAAGTTTCTTTTTTGGATGGGCTATTAGGGAGTTGGTACTGTAACAGAGAGAAAGTCATATTCATCATTGAGAATAAATAGGGGAAGATAACATATTTTGAGCCAACAGGGCAGGGAAGGAATTGAGGTATTTTTGTTTGATTTTAACACCTGTGTACAGGAGTGTCAAAAGACGGGGGACATTACCTGTGTAATGGGGGAGGGTGTCCGTATGGGGATTACATGATAACCAACTTGGGACAGTTCTGGGACTGGAGAAGAGGATATCCTTATGGCATAGGGAATCCCACAAAGGTGGATAGGTTTTCCATGAGATGGGGGAAACCTGGGAGTACTGTTGAACTTTGTAAAGGTGATGAAATCCTACTAACCATCAAAACTATTAAGCTCTCTGATGCAGGCACTTACACCCCCGGACTACAAAGGACCGGGACAGACACGGTGGGTGTGTTTTCTATTAAGGTACTGCCAAAAACACAGGTCTCAGACGAGCCAGGGGGCCAGACACACTCCTCTATCACCCTGGACCGAACCTGCCACCACTGTGCTAAAAATCCCATTCAGGTAATTAATGTTAGACTATTCAGCTATTGATCAATTAGACACGGAGACTGGTTTTGATGGTAGGGACAATTTGTGGCTGTCTTATACAGAATAGACTTGCTTAGAATATGCTTCTTGCTAGTCAGGGGGGAGTCTGCAAGATGTTCGGTGAACAATGTTGTACGTATATCCCTAATAACACCAGTCCAGATGGTAGTATATCTAAGGGCCTTAAATGGGCTCGATGCACTATCTGCTGAGATGAGGACCATGGCGGGGTAGAGGAGTCTGACTGTCCACCTGGTTGGGAGACTGGTTTGGTAAGTATACTGGTATGGTGGTTACTGGATTTCTGACCCTAATTCTTGTATTATTTGTTATTGATGTGATGTGCTGCTTGCATCATACCGTGTTTTAAGAAGTCTGTTACAGATGTGGTGAAGGCTTCAGGCATGATGCCTTTGCTTGATGCTCCAGTTGGAGAGGCTGAGGTGAAGCATGCTTTGAGGGGAGGATAAGACTGACTGAGGATGACCCATGTATGTTTGTTCTCCCTGTCGTGAAGGGTGGCATGGTGCCCACCTGGTGCTGGATAAGAATAGCTGAGAGGACCAGATGGGTTATAAGAATGCTTTGTTCTGCTTTACTCTGTTTTACAGGACCAAAGTTTTATTCCACACTTTGCAACACATTAAATCCATGTTATTGTCAGATAGAATACTGAGGGTCCCCAAGGAGAGGGCTTGTAAGGGAAGACCCCCCTGTATTGGACAAAAATGAATGGCAACATATTGGCAGTGGCCAAACCATATACACATTGTCCAATACCACCCAATTCGGCGTTGATTCATGCAAAGTGTATTGCAAATGCCATATGGCTATTGCCAGTTGTAACACTTTAAAAATTCAACAGGTGGCGAATCCGCTACACCGTGGTTTTTCATATTGGAAATGTAACCCAAGTCAACGTCCAAAAGCAAAATTTTGAAAAAACTAATTTTAAATTTTTTTTTTATCACCCCTTAAAAAAGTGCTTTCTGGACCGTTTTTCGAAATTCTTTCGATTTTTTTGTCAATTACACATGTGTAAGAACTGTATGAATACACTTTTGTCCAATTATATTATCTTTTTTTTTTTTTTTTACATGCGCATAAGGAATATGTTTTGTCCAATTTCAATATGATTTCATAGGAAGTCAAAAGTCAAAAGTCAAAAATGTCAAAATTTTGTAAAAAACTTCACACACCCTTAAAAAAGTGCTTTCTGGACCGTTTTTCAAAATTCTTTCAAATTTTGTGTCAATTACACACGTATGAGAACTGTATCAACATACTTTAGTTGTATTTTAATATCATATATATATATTTTTCTTTTTACTTGTGCATAAGGAATATGATTTGTCCATTTACAATATGATTTCATAGGAAGTCAAAAGTCAAAGTCAAAATTCACTTTTTTTGGGGGCCAAATGCCATATGAAATTTGAAATGCTCAAAAATGCAAAATTGACTGGCCTGATGAACACAGGATGGCCGAGCGGTGATAGTTGTACCTTTCCATCACTCGTTGTGTTGATTTCATCGTGTCCATTTGTTTATGTTTTCTCACTTTTGCAAAGTCACTGTGCATTTGCAATATGGTTCAATGGGCATGTACCATCACGATTTTGTCATGCTATAAAAATCCTGCAGGAATGCAAAATTGACTGGTCTGATGAACACAGGATGGCCGAGCAGTGATAGTTGTACATTTCCATCACTCGTTGTGTTGATTTCATCATGTCCATTAGGTGATGTTTTTGTCACTATAGAATCATATTGCAAGTGCGCGTGCATTTGCAATATGGTTCAATGGACAGTTACCATATGAAATTTGACATGCTCAAAAATGCTAAATTGACTGGCCCGATGAACTCGGGATGGCTGGGCAGTGATTCTGGTTCATCTCAATCGCTCGTTAGGGTTGATTTCAGAATGTCCATTAGGTGATGTTTTTTCACTATAGAATCATATTGCAAATGCACGTGCATTGTTGTGCAACTGGTAACCCAAAAATAAAAATAAGGTGATTTCTATATGTCCATTTGTTTATGTTTTCTTACTTTTTTAAAGTCACTGTGCATTTGCAATATGGTTCAATGGGCAGGTACCATCACGAATTTGTCATGCTATAAAAATCCTGCAGGAATGTGAAATTGACTGGCCCGATGAACTCGGGATGGCTGGGCAAAAATAAAAATTGATGGCTGGGCAGTGATTCTGGTTCATCTCAATCGCTCGTTAGGGTTGATTTCAGAATGTCCATTAGGTGATGTTTTTCACTATAGAATCATATTGCAAATGCACGTGCATTGTTGTGCAACTGGTAACCCAAAAATAAAAATAAGGTGATTTCTATATGTCCATTTGTTTATGTTTTCTTACTTTTTTAAAGTCACTGTGCATTTGCAATATGGTTCAATGGGCAGGTACCATCACGAATTTGTCATGCTATAAAAATCCTGCAGGAATGTGAAATTGACTGGCCCGATGAACTCGGGATGGCTGGGCAGTGATTCTGGTTCATCTCAATCGCTCGTTAGGGTTGATTTCAGAATGTCCATTAGGTGATGTTTTTTCACTATAGAATCATATTGCAAATGCACGTGCATTGTTGTGCAACTGGTAACCCAAAAATAAAAATAAGGTGATTTCTATATGTCCATTTGTTTATGTTTTCTTACTTTTTTAAAGTCACTGTGCATTTGCAATATGGTTCAATGGGCAGGTACCATCACGAATTTGTCATGCTATAAAAATCCTGCAGGAATGCAAAATTGACTGGTCTGATGAACACAGGATGGCCGAGCAGTGATAGTTGTACATTTCCATCACTCGTTGTGTTGATTTCATCATGTCCATTAGGTGATGTTTTTTCACTATAGAATCATATTGCAAGTGCGCGTGCATTTGCAATATGGTTCAATGGACAATTACCATATGAAATTTGACATGCTCAAAAATGCTAAATTGACTGGCCTGATGAACACAGGGTGGCCGAGCAGTGATAGTTCTACCTTTCCATCACTCGTTGTGTTGATTTCATCATGTCCATTTGTTTATGTTTTCTCACTTTTGCAAAGTCACTGTGCATTTGCAATATGGTTCAATGGGCAGGTACCATCACGAATTTGTCATGCTATAAAAACCCTGCAGGAATGTGAAATTGACTGGCCCGATGAACTCAGGATGGCTGGGCAGTGATTCTGGTTCATCTCAATGGCTCGTTAGGGTTGATTTCAGAATGTCACTTTTGGTGATGGTACCTCACTGTTTAAACATATTGCAAATGGACAAGAGTCACCAGCAAGTCACCGTCCATCAGTCAATTAGATATCATTCTGACACCAAACTGATACAAACTGACACTAACCCCACTTTTTCCAACTTGTTTAGTAACCAACTATCACATACTTCAGAGCTGGCCCAAAATTCACAACGCCTTCGGTTCAAACCATAAAAAAAACATCAAACACATAGTTACGTTCTAGCTGTGGGTCCATTTCTTATGTTACGTGTAGGCCTAGCTGAGACGACCCCGAATCCCAAGTTTCAGCTCGATCGGTCAAACCCTAATTGGTGCCGAAAATCAACTTTTTTCTATGACTTGCTACGGGGTCCTTGAATGAGCTATCAGACCGAAACGTTGGGGTCTGTCTATATGGACCGAGGCGGTCGCAATGCACCTAGTCTTGTGTCTCTGAGACATTTCTAAATGTCGCCATTTTCGTAATGGTCAAAATGAATTGAAGTCATTGCAAATGTACGAAGCTGTTTCTCGGTCCGAGAACCGTCTAGAGCCACGTAACTCACCACGCACTATCGACCTGAGGTCTAGAACAGGTTTCTAAAGTTTCAGAACTCTAGGTCTGACGGTTCTTTTTTAGCTCGAACAAAGCTAACTATTGGAGGCCCTGTCTGTCTCTAAAAACCCCAATACGTCCCTCCTTCCAAGTTGTGTGTCTGTGTGATTTAGTTTTCCTTTGAAATTTTATGGGAAAAATGACTGATTTACAGTTCATGGGGGTTGCCTAATCACATATATGAAGTTTTGGAAAGATCTGACTTTTTTAACCCCTCGAAACAGCCCCTGAGACACCAATTATGGCACTTCCGGTTGGCACAGGAAGCTATAAGTCAACACATATCCTCACTGGGGTATGCTGTTACAGAATCCTGAGTTTTAAGTCCTTACATTAAGAATTGACTGATTTACACAGGGTTGAATGCACTATGTCTATCAAACTGCAGGCAGGTAATGGAAAAACACTTTTAGGGTGATTTTAACCACTTCCGGTTGATCCAGGAAGCTCAGAATCAACACAGGTAGACCTCATACTGGCCTGATGGACTGTTACCAAAGACAGGTTCATACGTCATTCATAACCCATATAGGCTTCAGGTTGAATTTAGGGGTGCAGGCAATGTATTCCTATGGGGAGACAAGTCAATGCAAACTCTTTGAAGTAAACACCTTCTTTTAACTATTAAGGGTTAATGCCACACGGTCAAGGTTAGGTTTGCACGGATCGGGAGGACGTTAGGAACGTACCTGAGGTCGAATTGTGCTTCTCACCCTAACGGTTCACTCTCTGTCACCCAAAAGCAAATGACGTTGTGGGGCAGGCTTAATTTTGGGCCTACTTTTCTAATGGTTGCTGTGCTTAGACCGAGCGAGCTACGGTCAAGTGGGGCATCTTGTTGAACTCGGCATGGCCTGGAGATTACGTTTATGCCATTGCCTGCTCTCTGTGTCTTTGAGCACCGCCCTTTTTTACTCCATCCTTGCTCTGTGTGCGTGTGAGAGCTTTTCTTTGACATCTATTGGGAGAAATGACTGATTTACAGTTTAGGAGGGTTACCTAGTCACACATATGAAGTTTTGGAGAGATATGACTTTTCTAACCCTTCAAAACAGACAGTGTGACCCAATTAAAGGCACTTCCGGTTGGCACAGGAAGCTATAAGTAAACACATGTCTTGATTGACATAGAAACTTACAGAATCCTGAGTTTTAAGTCTTTAAGTTAAGAATTGACTGATCTACGATCTACACAGGGTTGAATGTAGTCATGTTCACCTTTGAAGGTTATGTACATCAAAAAACACCTTTTGGGTCAATTTAACCACTTCCGGTTGCTCCAGGAAGCTTAGAATCGACACAGGTAGACCTCATAGTGGTCTGATGGACTGTCATAGAAGACAGCTTCATAAGGCATTCAAAACCCACATAGGCTTCAGGTTGAAATTAGAGGTGCAGGCAATGTATTCCTATGGGGAGAGAAGTCAATGCAAACTCTTTGAAGTAAACATCTTCTTTTAACCTCTTACCTCTACCTGGGACGCTTGCGTCCCAACTAGAGCTCTGGAAATGCAAATGTGCTACGCTAAATGCTAATAGTATTAGTTAAAACTCAAAAGTTCATTAAAATACACATGCAGGGTATCAAATTAAAGCTACACTCGTTGTGAATCCAGGCAACAAGTCCGATTTTTAAAATGCTTTTCGGCGACAGCATGAGAAGCTATTATCTGATAGCATGCACCAATACACTACAACAGAAAAGCACAGCAGGGGACGTAAACAAAATAATTAGCATTTCGGCGTTACACAAACCGCACAATAAAATAGAAAACAGTCATTACCTTTCACCATCTTCTTTGTTGGCACTCCTAGATGTCCCATAAACACTATTGGGTCTTTATTTCGATTAAATCGGGCCATATAAAGCCAAGATATCGTTATATGTAGACTGTGTGATAAACGAAAAAAACAGCGATTTCACAACGTAACGTCATTTTTAAAATTCAAAAAGTAGACGATAAACTTTCACAAAACACTTCGAAATACGTTTGTAATGCTACTTTAGGTATTAGTAAACGTTAATAAGCGATAAAAATCAACCGTAGGCGATGTACATATCAATAGCTGTCGTCTTGGAAAAAATTTCAGGAGAGACCTCTTCCGGAATGATCTGGGCGGAGACCGGAGGTACGTCGTGCCCCTCTTTCGGTTCAACCAAGAATCAAAGAGGATTAAATTCACAAGATACTCGACTGCATGGGGATGCTGTGGGAGTTGAATGCTCGGTCTTATCTAATTCGGCTCACTGTTAACAATTGCTGGAAGTGGCGCAAGGATATTTATTTCCATTTTCTGTGATCAGGTTTTCCTGCGCTTTCCGATGTAACGCACGTTATGTAATAGCCACAGTCGTGATTTAACCAGTTTTAAAAACGTCCGAGGGTTTCCTATACACACATTCTAACCATATGAACGTACTATATTCCAGGCATGAGTAGCAGGGCGCTGAAATGTTGCACGATTTTTAACAAAATGTTCAAAAAAGTAGAGGGTAGGAGCAAGAAGTTAACTGTTAAGGGTTAATGCCACACGGTCAAGGTTAGGCTTGCACAGATCGGGAGGACCTTAGGAACGTACCTGAGGTCAAATTGTGCTTCTCACCCTAACGGTTCTCTCACTGTCACCCAAAAGCAAATGACATTGAGGGCCAGGCCTCATTTAGGTTCTGCTTTTTTTCAAGGTCACTGCACTCAGAGCGAGCTACGGTCAAGCGGGGCGTCTCGTTGAACTCGGCACAGTCTGGAGACTATGGTGATGCCATTTTTTGTGTTGATTTCAGAATGCCATTTTGGTGATGGTCCCTCTCAGTTTAAACATATTGCTAATGTACAAAAGTCAACTAGCAAGTCAGTGTCCACCAGTCAATTAGATGTCATTCTGACACCAAACTGATACCAATTGACACCAAACCCACTTTTTAGGCTTTGTGTGTCTTTAAGCACCGCACTTTGTCACTCCATCCTTGCTGTGTGTGTGTTTCTGTGTGTGTGTGTGTGAGAGAGAGCTTTTCTTTGACATCTGTTGGGAGAAATGACTGACTTACAGTTTATGGGGGTTGCCTAATCACACATATGAAGTTTTGAAAAGATCTGACCTTTTTAACCCTTGGAAACTGCCACTGTGACACCATGTAAGGCACTTCCGGTTGGCACAGGAAGCTATAAATAAACTCATATCATGATTTGGGTATGCCTTTACAGAATCCTGAGTTTGAAGTCTTTACGTTAAGAACTGAGTTATTTACGGAGGGTTTAGTGAGTGTGTGTTATTTCAGAAAATCATAGAAAATCACAGAAATCTCGCAGAGCTCCGCAGCACACTTTAAAAAGATTCGTAAGAACACCCTGCAACTGGATCTGTAACCGTTGAAAAAAAAACACCTATCCGTGAACATCACCTAGGTGTCGTTGTGCGATTTCTCTTAAATGACGATAGATAAATGGCTGGTTCTTTTTTTATTGACACCGGAGGCTCCTTGACTTTGACGTGAAGTGGAAAAATAATTTCTCTATTTTCATTTTGGACCTTTAATCCCAGATGAATGGCCATAACTCAAAAACCGTTGAGGCCTAGACGCCATCTTGTTTGGGGCCAACTGGCCATTATGCCGCCCCTACGCTCACCGAGTTTCGGCTTCGAAATATTTTCAGTTTTCGAGATAAGGCCCCGTCGTGAATCGTGATGTTTTGTCCAATACCAATATGATTGCTTATGCCCTCTTGTGGGAATTTCCGGGACGGCGGAAAAATGACCTAAATCTTATTATTTTTTGTAAAACGGAAACCGAATGTCCGACAAAGTTCATTTGATGACTTCCTGGTAGGTCCAGCCCTGCCGCTCGGCCCGACGCCGTCCGCGAATTTTACAAACGATTTCGGACGTCTAGTAAGGGACCGTACATTTGCAATATGGACTTTCTCACTAACCATACAGGTACTGCCAAAATCTTCCCTTAAGGTATGTTAGTGTAGGAAGGATTTTTAATATGGTTAGCATTTATTAGATTATAAGTTTTTAAATAGTATTATATTTAACAGGAATATAGGACATCTATGAGGAGTTAGGATTATTGTTAGGATTAAGATAGATTGATTAACGAATTTGGAGAAAAGCCGCTCACAGATATGTTTTTTTTTTCTAAAAGAGGGTCCATGGGTTTGGATGGAGCCAAATAGTAAGGGACATGTAGTTCAAATTTGGAAAACATGAGAAACATACAGAGGAGCCCTCCCCCGCACTGCAGAGACCTTGAAGGTTGGAGAACAGAGAAGCTTTAGAAGGGGGGCCAGGACGAGCAAAGATAACATAGTGGGTAGATAAGTTACTGAGTGGAGACAAAAGTGAGAATTGGACATGTGGAAAATGAAAGGGACACTCCTAAATGGAATTTCAGACATAAGGATAATTCACTAAATCTTATCTAAGTCATTGTATAAGAATAAGGCAAGGTTGTTACCTGGGCAGAGCCAGGTAACAAAAGGGGGATGGGTAAATAGTGTTCTAGAATAGGATGTGACCTACGGGATAATTAACTAATAAAAAAAAATGTTGTTAATTGGTTTGACGAGTAAGAAACTGTTTTATTAACCAAACCTGTATGGTCAAAAGTTTTATGCCCAGCAGGAGAACTACAGAGGGAGGTGGCACACGAGATTCAACCAGGAGACTAGATCTGGATCCAATCACTAAAGAAAAAAAACTGGAAGCAGCCTCGGTGGGAGGGACCATTCCAAGTACTACTGGTGACTGCCTTCGTTGTGAGATTAGCCGAAAGACCTACCTGGGTACATATCACACATTGTAAGAGGGTAAGTCACACTAGCACTGTCGGACGATCACAGGAGTAGGAGAGGAACCGTGACCCATATGGAATGGGGGTCAAACTCCTTCTGAAGATTCCCTATACCCGACCTTTCCCCAGCTGTGAGCGTTCATAGAAGTGAAGTGATGGCTTAGCCTCTGGCTGTTGATATGTTCTCGGGGAGAGGGTGGGGCTTCACGTGCGCACTGACTGAGCTGTTTTATTGTGGGGGCCATATTCCTGATTCACCATGATCCCCCGGAAAGTGCCAAAGAGGATAATTTGACTCATGTGCTAGATGAGGGAAATGGGATGTTACCTAAGATTCTCAGAAGGTCACTGAAACAAAATAGTAAGGAAGTGAGGGTGGAATTGGGCAAGGATCTCTCAGTAGAATTTTGTGTAGATCAATTGGGGTCATTCACCCCTTGGCAGTCTAGAACCATGGGACTCTATGGGAAGTATTTGTGTAAATCACCATATTGATCGTGGACAGGTCATAGCTCACACTGAAAGGGATGGCTACGTAAACCCATACACTCAATTTGGGACCAGGTGGAGTATAGTAAGGGTTGGCGTTTTGGACTGTGTTCCTGAACAGAGGAAGTATTGTATAAAGGTACGAATAGTTCAGACCAAAGACCTCAAAGAAGTTATAGAAGTGGAGACTGGGTTTGGGGAGTCCAACTTATGGTTGGAATGGATTCAATATACGGCCAGATCAGTGGCTAAAGAAGAATGTTATGCCTGTGCGAACGCTAAACCCCAGTTAACAACTATCCCTTTTCCACTGAACGGAATTAATTCCCCTAAGGGAATGGCATGTATGGTAAAGCTGTTCATGAAAGCAGGAATGCCAAATAATGACAGTTGTATTGATTTGCACTATTTATATCCCCAGGAACCAAGTTGGTACAGAGAATATGACCACTGACGAGACCATGTCTGAATTGACAGGCTGGTTGAACTCTGGGGACTTCAATAAAATAAAATGGGCCAGTGTCGACATCTGGTGGTTGTGCGGGGAATGAGTTTGTGCGGTATTGCCGACTGATTGGACTGGACTATGTGCTTTAGTACATTTAGGAATGCCTTTTACACTCATACAACACCAAGACATGAAGTTAGCCAAAACGAGAGAGAAGAGATGCTCCATCTAGGTCTTTTGCGAAAGAGTATATATTGATAACATTGGGGTTCCACGAGGTGTGCCGGATGAGTTCAAGGCAAGAAATCAGATACTAGCAGGATTAGAGTCAAGTATTTTTTGGTGGTCTACTCTCAATAAGAATGTAGACTGGATTAATTATATTTATTATAATCAACAGCGCTTTATCAATTATTCCAGAGATGCGATTAAAGGGTTGGCAGAACAGACTGAAGCAACCAGCCTGATGGCTTGGCAGAATAGAATTGCATTGGATATGTTATTGGCTGAAAAGGGAGGAGTATGTGTGATCTTCGGGAACATGTGTTGTACTTTCATCCCGAATAACACAGCTCCGGACGGATCTGTGACCAAAGCCTTAGCGGGTTTGACCACCCTGGCTCACGAGTTGGCAGAAAACTCTGGGGTGGATCCTTCCCTGACTAATTGGTTTGATAGTACATTTGGAAAATGGAAAAGTGTTGTAATCACGGTGTTTTGGGCTGTATCTACCTGTATGACTGTTTTAATTTTATGTGGCTGTTGTCTAATTCCCTGTGTGCGAGGCCTTGTTTCCAGGACTCTGGAAAGATCAATGACACTACAGATGGTGCGTTATGGGCCGATTCCAGGTTCTGACCCATGGAGGACTGAAGGCATGTCTACAGAGGAAGTGGACGAATCCGGATCTGTCATTTGTGGGGAATTTATGTTTGATGAGAATAGTGTTGAGATGAAGGGGAATTAGATTGTAATTTGTTTCAATGATTAAACTGTTTTTTAATAAAGATTGTAAAAAGAAAAAAAATCCTGAAAGAGGAGTTATGATTCTGATGTAGGTTTAAAAACAGTTGGAGTTAAGGTTAGATTTGATTAATGATGGGTGAAAAGTCGGGTAATCATTTATAATAATATTTTTATTTTGTAGATTTGAATGTATAATATTTGATCAAAGGGAGGATTGATAGAGGAAAATATGGTTGAAATGACTAATTATGTATACATTCCAATCAGAAACTGACTAGTCCAAATGCTATAATGTACGGTACATGTGAGTTATCCCTCTTGCTCCCTTTCCCAATTGTATATAATGTAGTCAGGAGTTAGTAACAATAATAGGTCTGTTCCTTAGTTCATTCAGTTGTACAAATCTCCAGGTGGTGGGAACGGGCCATCTCCAAATGGTCGGGAATGTTGATTTATGCTGACTGGCCTTGACTTCGTGCTGATAACGCGGAGGCTTGAAAGTTAGAGGGGCCCTCTGTTTGTGAAACGGAACGTTTGGAAAACGCTGACGTCATTTTCAGTTTATAACCTGTGGAAATGTGTGTAAGCATTCAGTACTCTCTGGAATTAAACGCTCTTACCTGGCTTTTAAGACTGGTCTCAAACTATTTCATGCATAATTAAGGAACTTACAATTCATTAATGAATTTAGAAATGAGTGCTAATTGGTTTTGGGAATTAAAGCATAGAGGAATCTAAAATTCCTCTATCAGACACTAGTCTGTCTCCTATTTCCTGCATAGGACACTAGTCTGTCTCCTTTTTCCTGGATAGGACACTAGTCTGTCTCCTGTTTCCTGGACAGGACACTAGTCTGTCTTCTATTTCCTGGACAGGACACTAGTCTGTCTCCTATTTCCTGGATAGGACACTAGTCTGTCTCCTGTTTCCTGGATAGGACACTAGTCTGTCTCCTGTTTCCTGGATAGGACACTAGTCTGTCTCCTGTTTCCTGGATAGGACACTAGTCTGTCTCCTGTTTCCTGGATAGGACACTAGTCTGTCTCCTGTTTCCTGGACAGGACACTAGTCTGTCTCCTGTTTCCTGGATAGGACACTAGTCTGTCTCCTATTTCCTGGATAGGACACTAGTCTTTCTCCTGTTTCCTGGATAGGACACTAGTCTGTCTCCTGTTTCCTGGACAGGACACTAGTCTGTCTCCTGTAGTGAGACAGCTTGATGTAGCAGGACACCCCCTGGACAGGACACTAGTCTGTCTCCTGTTTCCTGGATAGGACACTAGTCTGTCTCCTGTTTCCTGGACAGGACACTAGTCTGTCTCCTGTTTCCTGGATAGGACACTAGTCTGTCTCCTATTTCCTGGATAGGACACTAGTCTTTCTCCTGTTTCCTGGATAGGACACTAGTCTGTCTCCTGTTTCCTGGATAGAACACTAGTCTGTCTCCTGTTTCCTGGATAGGACACTAGTCTGTCTCCTGTTTCCTGGACAGGACACTAGTCTGTCTCCTGTAGTGAGACAGCTTGATGTAGCAGGACACCCCCTGGATAGGACACTAGTTTATCTCCTGTTTCCTGGATAGAACACTAGTCTATCTCCTGTTTCCTGGATAGGACACTAGTCTATCTCCTGAGGTAGCTTGATATACCAGGACACCCCCTGGATAGGACACTAGTCTATCTCCTGAGGTAGCTTGATATACCAGGACACCCCCTGGATAGGACACTAGTCTATCTCCTGAGGTAGCTTGATATACCAGGACAACCCCTTAGATAGGACACTAGTCTATCTCCTGAGGTAGCTTGATATACCAGGACAACCCCTTAGATAGGACACTAGTCTATCTCCTGAGGTAGCTTGATATACCAGGACACCCCCTTGGATAGGACACTAGTCTATCTCCTGAGGTAGCTTGATATACCAGGACAACCCCTTGGATAGGACACTAGTCTATCTCCTGAGGTAGCTTGATATACCAGGACAACCCCTTGGATAGGACACTAGTCTATCACAAGGTCTTACCCCCTAATCTCCTTTATGCTGAGTGCCAAGCAGAGACACATCAGGTTCCATTTTTTACAGGCTTTGGTATGACTCAGACGGGGGATTGAACTCCCACTTTCAGGGCGGACACTCTAACCACAAGGCCACTGAGTTGGCGATGCCTTTGGAAAAGTGAATAGAATAGACCTCTAATGCAAATCAGTGATGAAAAGCAGAATGTTTTTCTCTGTAAAATGTCAACTTTAATCATTAGTTGCTCAAGGTGCTGTTATGGTGTTGAAATATTTATATATACAGGTGCAAGTCAAAAATGTTCAACTCATTCCCCCCTCCCCTCCACCCTGTCTCTCCCCCTCCCCTCCACCCTGTCTCTCCCCCTCCCCTCCACCCTGTCTCTCCCCCTCCCCCCACCCTGTCTCTCCCCCCCCCTCCACCCTGTCTCTCCCCTCCCCCTCCACCCTGTCTCTCCCCTCCCCTCCACCCTGTCTCTCCCCCTCCCCTCCACCCCGTCTCTCCCCCTCCCCTCCACCCCGTCTCTCCCCCTCCCCTCCACCCTGTCTCTCCCCCCCCCCCTCCACCCTGTCTCTCCCCCTCCCCTCCACCCTGTCTCTCCCCTCCCTCCGTCTCTCCCCTCCCCTCCACCCCGTCTCTCCCCCCCCCTCCACCCTGTCTCTCCCCCTCCCCTCCACCCCGTCTCTCCCCCTCCCCTCCACCCCGTCTCCTCCCCTCCACCCCGTCTCTCCCCCTCCCCCTCCACCCCGTCTCTCCCCCTCCCCTCCACCCCTCTCCCCCTCCCCTCCACCCCGTCTCTCCCCCTCCCCTCCACCCTGTCTCTCCCCCTCCCCTCCACCCCGTCTCTCCCCCTCCCCTCCACCCCGTCTCTCCCCCTCCCCTCCACCCTGTCTCTCCCCCTCCCTCCACCCCGTCTCTCCCCCTCCCCTCCACCCTGTCTCTCCCCCTCCTCCACCCTGTCTCTCCCCCTCCCCTCCACCCTGTCTCTCCCCTCCCCTCCACCCCGTCTCTCCCCTCCCCTCCACCCCGTCTCTCCCCCTCCCCTCCACCCTGTCTCTCCCCCTCCCCTCCACCCCGTCTCTCCCCCCCCTCCACCCCGTCTCTCCCCCTCCCCTCCACCCCCGTCTCTCCCCTCCCCTCCACCCTGTCTCTCCCCCTCCCCTCCACCCCGTCTACCCTCTTTCTCAGGGTTTTTCTTTCTTTTTTTGACTATTTTCTACATTGTAGAATAATGGGGAAGACATCAAAACGATAAAATAACACATATGGAATCATTTAGTAACCAAAGAAAAGTGTTAAACAAATCAAGTTTTTCTCAACCAGCTTCATGAGGTCGTCACCTGGAATGCATTTCAATTAACAATTCTGCCTCGTTAAAAGTGAATGTGTGGATTTTCTTTCCTTCTCAATGCATTTGAGCCAATCAGTTGTGTTGTGACATGGTAGGGGTGGTAAACAGAAGATAATAGACCAAGTCCATATTATGGCAAGAACAGCTCAAATAAGCAAAAGAGAAACGACAGTCCATCATTACTTTAAGACATGAAGGTCAGTCAATACGGAACATTTCTATAACTTTTCATTTTTCTTCAAATGCAGTCGCAAAAAAACGTCAAGCGCTATGATGAAACTATGAAAGAGAACTGTGTTTGTTGTGATCGGGGGGTGTATTCATTCTACCAATTCTGTTGAAAAACATTTCTTAAACTGTAGCAAAACTTGAAAAAAGTCATACATGCACGTAAACAAAATCATAGAGGATAACACACAATAACGTCTGGGACTTATTTTCATTGCGGTCCTCTTGACAAAAGATGGAAATATCCAACACAGTATGTTTTTATGGGCAACTGGAATATGAACGACAGCCATCCAATAATAAATAAATATATACTGGAATAAAAATAAGATAACAAAATAAATGGAAATGCATTCCAGGTGACTCAGCTCATGAAGCTGGTTGAGAGAATGCCAAGAGTGTGCAAAGCTGTCATCAAGGCAAAGGGTGACTGTTTGAAGAATCTCAAAAATAAAATATATTTGGATTTGTTTAACACTTTTTTGGTTACTACATGATTCCACATGTGTTATTTCATAGTTTTGATGTCTTTACTATTATTCTACAATGTAGAAAAATAAACGGCACCAGCCGCCACTGATACCAACATAAATTGACGTTAAAAAAATAAGTGAAAGAGATGAGACTGAGACAGAGAGAGAGATGTGAGAGAGACTGAGACAGAGAGAGAGAGATGTGAGAGGGACTGAGACAGAGAGAGAGATGTGAGAGAGACTGAGACAGAGAGAGAGAGATGTGAGAGAGATTGAGACAGAGAGAGAGATGTGAGAGAGACTGAGACAGAGAGAGAGAGATGTGAGAGGGACTGAGACAGAGAGAGAGAGAGATGTTAGATAGATTGAGACAGAGAGAGAGAGAGATGTTAGATAGATTGAGACAGAGAGAGAGATGGGAGAGAGATTGAGACAGAGAGAGAGATTGAGACAGAGAGAGAGATGGGAGAGAGATTGAGACAGAGAGAGAGATGGGAGAGAGATTGAGACAGAGAGAGAGATGTTAGATAGATTGAGACAGAGAGAGAGAGATTGAGACAGAAAGAGAGAGAGAGAGAGAGAGAGAGAGGGAGAGACAGAGAGAGGGAGAGACAGAGAGAGAGAGAGAGAGAGAGAGAGAGAGAGGGAGAGACAGAGAGGGAGAGACAGAGAGAGAGATTGAGACAGAAAGAGAGAGATGTTAGAGAGATTGAGACAGAAAGAGAGAGATGTTAGATAGATTGAGACAGAGAGAGAGATTGAGACAGAAAGAGAGAGACATAAAAAACATGCCTATTCAAATGGAACGACCATGGAATGGGCCCCATCTGTAAAGACCTATAATCAAAGTATTGGCAGTTGTGGTTTTTCCTGTAACCCGTGGAAATGTGATCAGCCATCTGTTTAATTTGCCTACAAGTACAAAGAGACGAAGGTATTTATCACACACACACACACACACACACACACACACACACACACACACACACACACACACACACACACACACACACACACACACACACACACACACACACACACACACACACACACACAGACCTCTTCACTGCCTTAGTCATGAATACTGGGTTGACCCCACAGACTGGGTTGACCCCACAGACTGGGTTGTCCCCACAGACTGGGTTGACCCCACAGACTGGGTTGACCCCACAGACTAGGTTGACCCCACAGACTAGGTTGACCCCACAGACTGGGTTGACCCCACAGACTGGGTTGACCCCACAGACTGGGTTGACCCCACAGACTAGGTTGACCCCACAGACTGGGTTGACCCCACAGCTCCTGTTCAGACTGGGTTGACCCCACAGACTGGGTTGACCCCACAGACTGGGTTGACTCCACAGCCACGGTTCAGACTGGGTTGACCCCACAGACTGGGTTGACCCCACAGCTCCTGTTCAGACTGGGTTGACCCCACAGCCACACAGCTCCTGTTCAGACTGGGTTGACCCCACAGACTGGGTTGACCCCACAGCCACACAGCCACGGTTCAGACTGGGTTGATACAGGCCTCACTTCACAGAGTAACAGCCTGGGTCAGGATCTGCTTGTACTTTTTATCCAACTGCTAGTCATGTTTGGTATGATGATGACCACAGCATTTGGCCAAACAGCAGCTGCAGATGTGAGACCAGGCTGGACATCTAGGAACATTATGAATCAGCCAGATATAACCAACATTATATAATGTGATTCATAATGCTAAACTACTACAGACTACTATTGCTGCATGTACTCTACAATGCAACTCATGTGGACGAAGAGCTATCAACTCACAGTATACAGACAATTAAGTAGAGAGGCTTTCAAACTGATTCCATGTGTTGATTTAAAATTAAATATATATATTGTTATTTACTTTAAGCTGACTTGAACTATGAAGCAATCTGAAGCAGACCGATACAATGATAATATGGTATGTTGTGGATGCCTCTGATGTTTATTGATAAAATAGCAGAACTCAATTGAAATGAAGGGATTTGCAGTAGAGAGACAGAGAGGAAGAGGATGTCACGACTTCTGTCGAAGTCGTTGCCTCTCCTTGTTCGGGCGGTGCTCGGCGGTCGACGTCACCGGTCTTCTAGCCATCATTGATCCATTTTTCATTTTCCATTGGTTTTGTCTTGTCTTCCTACACACCTGGTTTCAAATCCCATTCATTACCTGTTGTGTATTTAACCCTCTGTCTCCCCTCATGTCAGATTGTTTAATGTCAGTGCTGTTTATGTTTGTATGTGCGGGACGGGTCCTCGTACCCATGTTTATTATGTATGTATATTTAGTGTTTGGAGCATGTCTAGTGGACATTAAAAGGACTCGTTTCACTCTCCTGACTTCCCTGCCACCTATACACACGACTCTGAGAGGAAGTGTGAAGGAAGCAGAGATGAGACATTATTCTTCATGAATCCATCTCTTTAATGCCATTAAATAGACTGTGTGGCTCATCCATACAAAGTACAGTTGGTTTAGAAGGGCCAGAAATAGTTTCCAGGCTGTTTCAGTCTTTGTCTGCTCTTTCTGTTGTCTTCTGAGCTAAGCTTGTTGCAGATGTAGCAGTGTAGGTTTCCTTAGTGGGGGAGACGGAGGGAAGATAGAGGGGAGACGGGGTGGAGGGGAGGGGGAGACGGAGGGAAGATAGAGGGGAGACGGGGTGGAGGGGAGGGGGGAGACGGAGGGGAGATAGAGGGGAGACTGTACTGTCATTATATTACCCTGGTCTCTCCTCTACTGTCATTATATTACCCTGGTCTCCCAGCTACTGTCATTATATTACCCTGGTCTCTACTGTCATTATATTACCCTGGTCTCTACTGTCATTATATTACCCTGGTCTACCATCTACTGTCATTATATTACCCTGGTCTACCCATCTACTGTCATTATATTACCCTGGTCTACAATCTACTGTCATTATATTACCCTGGTCTACAATCTACTGTCATTATATTACCCTGGTCTACAATCTACTGTCATTATATTACCCTGGTCTAACCTCTACTGTCATTGTATTACCCTGGTCTCTACTGTCATTATATTACCCTGGTCTACCATCTACTGCCATTATCTTACCCTGGTCTAACCTCTACTGTCATTCTATTACCCTGGTCTCTACTGTCATTATATTACCCTGGTCTCTACTGTCATTATATTACCCTGGTCTACCATCTACTGTCATTGTATTACCCTGGTCTCTACTGTCATTATATTACCCTGGTCTCTACTGTCATTATATTACCCTGGTCTACCTTCTACTGTCATTATATTACCCTGGTCTACCATCTACTGTCATTATATTACCCTGGTCTACCATCTACTGTCATTATATTACCCTGGTCTACCATCTACTGTCATTATATTACCCTGGTCTACCATCTACTGTCATTATATTACCCTGGTCTACCATCTACTGTCATTATATTACCCTGGTGTAATCTCTACTGTCATTGTATTACCCTGGTCTACCATCTACTGTCATTATATTACCCTGGTCTCCCCTCTGCTGTCATTATATTACCCTGCACTACCATCTACTGTCATTATATTACCCTGGTCTACAATCTACTGTCATTATATTACCCTGGTCTACCTTCTACTGTCATTATATTACCCTCTACTGTCATTATATTACCCTGGTCTACCATCTACTGTCATTATATTACCCTGGTCTAACCTCTACTGTCATTATATTACCATGGTCTCTACTGTCATTATATTACCCTGGTCTCTACTGTCATTATATTACCCTGGTCTACCATCTCCTGTCATTATATTACCCTGGTCTACCATCTACTGTCATTATATTACCCTGGTCTACAATCTACTGTCATTATATTACCCTGGTCTAACCTCTACTGTCATTATCTTACCCTGGTCCCTCCTGTCATTATATTACCCTGGTCTAACCTCTACTGTCATTATATTACCCTGGTCTACCATCTACTGTCATTATATTACCCTGGTCTACCATCTACTGTCAGTATATTACCCTGGTCTACCTTCTACTGTCATTATATTACCCTCTACTGTCATTATATTACCCTGGTCTACCATCTACTGTCATTATATTACCCTGGTCTAACCTCTACTGTCATTATATTACCATGGTCTCTACTGTCATTATATTACCCTGGTCTCTACTGTCATTATATTACCCTGGTCTACCATCTCCTGTCATTATATTACCCTGGTCTACCATCTACTGTCATTATATTACCCTGGTCTACAATCTACTGTCATTATATTACCCTGGTCTAACCTCTACTGTCATTATCTTACCCTGGTCCCTCCTGTCATTATATTACCCTGGTCTAACCTCTACTGTCATTATATTACCCTGGTCTACCATCTACTGTCATTATATTACCCTGGTCTACCATCTACTGTCAGTATATTACCCTGGTCTACCATCTACTGTCATTATATTACCCTGGTCTACAATCTACTGTCATTATATTACCCTGGTCTCCCCTGGTCTACCCTCTCCTGTCATTATATTACCCTGGTCAACCATCTCCTGTCATTATATTACCCTGGTCTACACTCTACTGTCATTATATTACCCTGGTCTACCATCTACTGTCATTATATTACCCTGGTCTACCATCTACTGTCATTATATTACCCTGGTCTACCATCTACTGTCATTATATTACCCTGGTCCATCTACTGTCATTATATTACCCTGGTCTACCATCTACTGTCATTATATTACCCTGGTCTACCATCTACTGTCATTATATTACCCTGGTCTACCATCTACTGTCATTATATTACCCTGGTCTACCATCTACTGTCATTATATTACCCTGGTCTACCATCTACTGTCATTATATTACCCTGGTCTACCATCTACTGTCATTATATTACCCTGGTCTACCATCTACTGTCATTATATTACCCTGGTCTCCCCTCTACTGTCATTATATTACCCTGGTCTACCATCTACTGTCATTATATTACCCTGGTCTCTACTGTCATTATATTACCCTGGTCTACCTTCTACTGTCATTATATTACCCTGGTCTACAATCTACTGTCATTATATTACCCTGGTGTCCCATCTCTACTGGATTGTATTACACTGGTGTATATCTCTACTGATTGTCTTGTATTATATTACTTGGTCTCTACTGTCATTATTTTACCTACTGTCATTATATTACCATTGTCATTATCTTACCTGGTCTATTACCATCTCTGTCATGGCACCTTATGTCATTATATTACCCTGGTCTACATCTCTGTCAAAACACTTATATTACCCTGGTCTCCCCTACTTAGTTGCTTTAGTCATTTTTGCTATATTACCCTGGTCTACCATCTACTGTCATTATATTACCCTGGTCTACCATCTACTTTCATTATATTACCCTGGTCTCTACTGTCATTATATTACCCTGGTCTACAATCTACTGTCATTATATTACCCTGGTCTGCCATCTAACTTCATTTCCTATTACCCTGGTCTACCATCTACTGTCATTATATTACCCTGGTCTACCATCTCCTGTCATTATATTACTGTCATCTACTGTCATTATATTACCCTGGTCTACCACTGTCA
This sequence comes from Oncorhynchus nerka, assembly GCF_034236695.1. NCBI lineage: Eukaryota > Metazoa > Chordata > Actinopteri > Salmoniformes > Salmonidae > Oncorhynchus > Oncorhynchus nerka. The sequence continues at coordinate 46,679,392 of NC_088411.1, forward strand.
TTATATTAGACTCTCCCTGGTCTCTACTCTCATTGTATTACCCTGGTCTCTTCTGTCATTATTTTTGCCCTGGTCTGCCATCTACTGGTCTCTATTCATTATATTACCCTGGTTTACAATCTACTGTCATTATATTACCCTGTCTGCCATCTAACTTCATTATTACCCTGGTCTACCATCTACTGTCATTATATTACCCTGGTCTACCATCTACTGTCATTATATTACCCTGGTCTACCATCTACTGTCATTATATTACCCTGGTCTACCATCTACTGTCATTATATTAGCCCGGTCTACCATCTAGTGTCATTATATTACCCTGGTCTACCATCTACTGTCATTATTACCCTGGTCTACCATCTACTGTCATTATATTACCCTGGTCTACTCTACTGTCATTATATTACCTTGGTCTACCATCTACTGTCATTATATTATATTACCCTGGTCTACCATCTACTGTCATTATATTACCCTGGTCTACCATCTACTGTCATTATATTACCCTGGTCTATCTACTGTCATTATCTTACCCTGGTCCCATCCTGTCATTATATTACCCTGGTCTAACCATCTACTGTCATTATATTACCCTGGTCTAACCTACTGTCATTATATTACCCTGGTCTAACCTCTACTGTCATTATATTACCCTGGTCTACCATCTACTGTCATTATATTACCCTGGTCTACCATCTACTGTCATTATATTACCCTGGTCTACCATCTACTGTCATTATATTACCCTGGTCTACCATCTACTGTCATTATATTACCCTGGTGTAATCATCTACTGTCATTATATTACCCTGGTCTCCCCTCTGCTGTCATTATATTACCCTGCACTACCATCTACTGTCATTATATTACCCTGGTCTACAATCTACTGTCATTATATTATCCTGGTCTACAATCTACTGTCATTATATTACCCTGGTCTACAATCTACTGTCATTATATTACCCTGGTATAATCTCTACTGTCATTGTATTACACTGGTGTAATCTCTACTGTCATTGTATTACCCTGGTCTCTACTGTCATTATTTTACCCTGGTCTACCATCTACTGCCATTATCTTACCCTGGTCTCCCCTCTAATGTCATTATATTACCCTGGTCTACAATCTACTGGCATTATATTACCTAAGTCTACAATCTAACTTCATTATATTACCCTGGTCTCTACTGTCATTATATTACCCTGGTCTACCATCTACTGTCATTATATTACCCTGGTCTACCATCTACTGTCATTATATTACCCTGGTCTACCATCTACTTCATTATATTACCCTGGTCTGCCACTAACCTACCATCTGTCATTATATTACCCTGGTCTCCCCTGGTGTCCCCTCTACTGTCATTATATTACCCTGGTCTAACCATCTACTATCATTATATTACCCTGGTCTACCATCTACTATCATTATATTACCCTGGTCTACAATCTACTGTCATTATATTACCTTGGTCTACCATCTAACTTCATTATATTACCCTGGTCTCCCCTGGTCTACCCTCTGCTGTCATTATATTACCCTCTACTGTCATTATATTACCCTGGTCTACCATCTACTGTCATTATATTACCCTGGTCTACCATCTACTGTCATTATATTACCCTGGTCTGGGAATCTAACTTCATTGTACTGTCATTATATTACCCTGGTCTCCTCCTGTCATGTCCCCTACTGTCATTATATTACCCTGGCCTACCATCTACTATCATTATATTACCCTGGTCTACCATCTACTATCATTATATTACCCTGGTCTACAATCTACTGTCATTATATTACCCTGGTCTAACCTCTAACTTCTCTACTTCATTATATTACCCTGGTCTCCCATCCCTACCCTCTGTCATGTCATCTATATTATATTACCTGGTCTACCATCTACTGTCATTATATTACCTGGTCTACCATCTACTGTCATTATATTACCCTGGTCTACCATCTACTGTCATTATATTACCCTGGTCTTCTCTACTGTCATTATATTACCCTGGTCTACCATCTACTGTCATTATATTACCCTGGTCTACCATCTACTGTCATTATATTACCCTGGTCTACCATCTACTGTCATTATATTACCCTGGTGTAATTTACTCTACTCTCATTGTATTACCCTGGTCTCCCTCTGCTGTCATTATATTACCTGCACTACCATCTACCATCTACTGTCATTATATTACCCTGGTCTACCATCTACTGTCATTATATTACCCTGGTCTACCATCTACTGTCATTATATTACCCTGGTCTACAATCTACTGTCATTATATTACCCTGGTGTAATCTCTACTGTCATTGTATTACACTGGTGTAATCTCTACTGTCATTATTTTACCCTGGTCTACCATCTACTGCCATTATCTTACCCTGGTCTCCCCTCTACTGTCAATATATTACCCTGGTCTACCATCTACTGTCATTATATTACCCTGGTCTAACCTCTACAGTCATTGTATTACCCTGGTCTTTACTGTCATTATATTACCCTGGTCTCTACTCTCATTGTATTACCCTGGTCTCTTCTGTCATTATTTTACCCTGGTCTACCATCTACTTTCATTATATTACCCTGGTCTCTCTCTACTGTCATTATATTACCTGGTCTACAATCTACTGTCATTATATTACCCTGGTCTGCCATCTAACTTCATTGTATTACCCTGGTCTACCATCTACTGTCATTATATTACCCTGGTCTACCATCTACTGTCATTATATTACCCTGGTCTACCATCTACTGTCATTATATTACCCTGGTCTACCATCTACTGTCATTATATTAGCCTGGTCTACCATCTAGTGTCATTATATTACCCTGGTCTACCATCTACTGTCATTATATTACCCTGGTCTACCATCTACTGTCATTATATTACCCTGGTCTACAATCTACTGTCATTATATTACCTTGGTCTACCATCTTACTTCATTATATTACCCTGGTCTACCATCTACTGTCATTATATTACCCTGGTCTACCATCTACTGTCATTATCTTACCCTGGTCCCTCCTGTCATTATATTACCCTGGTCTAACCATCTACTGTCATTATATTACCCTGGTCTAACCATCTGGTCTGTCATTATATTACCCTGGTCTAACCTCTACTGTCATTATATTACCCTGGTCTACCATCTACTGTCATTATATTACCCTGGTCTACCATCTACTGTCATTATATTACCCTGGTCTACCATCTACTGTCATTATATTACCCTGGTCTACCATCTACTGTCATTATATTACCCTGGTGTAATCTCTGCTGTCATTATATTACCCTGGTCTCCCCTCTGCTGTCATTATATTACCCTGCACTACCATCTACTGTCATTATATTACCCTGGTCTACAATCTACTGTCATTATATTATCCTGGTCTACAATCTACTGTCATTATATTACCCTGGTCTACAATCTACTGTCATTATATTACCCTGGTGTAATCTCTACTGTCATTGTATTACACTGGTGTAATCTCTACTGTCATTGTATTACCCTGGTCTCTACTGTCATTATTTTACCCTGGTCTACCATCTACTGCCATTATCTTACCCTGGTCTCCCCTCTAATGTCATTATATTACCCTGGTCTACAATCTACTGGCATTATATTACCTAAGTCTACAATCTAACTTCATTATATTACCCTGGTCTCTACTGTCATTATATTACCCTGGTCTACCATCTGTCATTATATTACCCTGGTCTACCATCTACTGTCATTATATTACTGGTCTACCATCTACTATTATATTACCCTGGTCTGCCATCTAACTCCTCATTGTATTACCTGGTCTCCCTGGTGTCCCTCTACTGTCATTATATTACCTGGTACCATCTACTATCATTAATTACCTGGTCTACCATCTACTATCATTATATTACCCTGGTCTACAATCTACTGTCATTATATTACCTGGTCTACCATCTAACTTCATTATATTACCCTGGTCTCCCTGGTCTACCCTGTGCAATTATATTACCCTGGTCTCTACTGTCATTATATTACCCTGGTCTACCATCTACTGTCATTATATTACCCTGGTCTACCATCTACTGTCATTATATTACCCTGGTCTGCCATCTAACTTCATTGTATTACCCTGGTCTCCCCTGGTGTCCCCTCTACTGTCATTATATTACCCTGGCCTACCATCTACTATCATTATATTACCCTGGTCTACCATCTACTATCATTATATTACCCTGGTCTACAATCTACTGTCATTATATTACCTTGGTCTACCATCTAACTTCATTATATTACCCTGGTCTCCCCTGGTCTACCCTCTGCTGTCATTATATTACCCTGGTCTCTACTGTCATTATATTACCCTGGTCTACCATCTACTGTCATTATATTACCCTGGTCTACCATCTACTGTCATTATATTACCCTGGTCGACCATCTACTGTCATTATATTACCCTGGTCTACCATCTACTGTCATTATATTACCCTGGTCTACCATCTACTGTCATTATATTACCCTGGTCTACAATCTACTGTCATTATATTACCCTGGTGTAATCTCTACTGTCATTGTATTACCCTGGTCTCCCCTCTGCTGTCATTATATTACCCTGCACTACCATCTACTGTCATTATATTACCCTGGTCTACAATCTACTGTCATTATATTACCCTGGTCTACAATCTACTGTCATTATATTACCCTGGTCTACAATCTACTGTCATTATATTACCCTGGTGTAATCTCTACTGTCATTGTATTACACTGGTGTAATCTCTACTGTCATTATTTTACCCTGGTCTACCATCTACTGCCATTATCTTACCCTGGTCTCCCCTCTACTGTCAATATATTACCCTGGTCTACCATCTACTGTCATTATATTACCCTGGTCTAACCTCTACAGTCATTGTATTACCCTGGTCTTTACTGTCATTATATTACCCTGGTCTACCATCTACTGCCATTATCTTACCCTGGTCTAACCTCTACTGTCATTCTATTACCCTGGTCTCTACTGTCATTATTTTACCCTGGTCTACCATCTACTGCCATTATCTTACCCTGGTCTCCCCTCTACTGTCAATATATTACCCTGGTCTGCCATCTAACTTCATTGTATTACCCTGGTCTACCATCTACTGTCATTATATTACCCTGGTCTACCATCTACTGTCATTATATTACCCTGGTCTACCATCTACTGTCATTATATTACCCTGGTCTACCATCTACTGTCATTATATTAGCCCGGGCTACCATCTAGTGTCATTATATTACCCTGGTCTACCATCTACTGTCAGTATATTACCCTGGTCTACCATATACTGTCATTATATTACCCTGGTCTACAATCTACTGTCATTATATTACCCTGGTCTCCCCTGGTCTCCCCTCTGCTGTCATTATATTACCCTGGTGTAACCTCTACTGTCATTGTATTACCCTGGTCTCTACTCTCATTGTATTACCCTGGTCTCTTCTGTCATTATTTTACCCTGGTCTACCATCTACTGCCATTATCTTACCCTGGTCTAACCTCTACTGTCGTTGTATTACCCTGGTCTACCATCTACTGTCATTATATTACCCTGGTCTACCCTCTACTGTCATTATCTTACCCTGGTCCCTCCTGTCATTATATTACCCTGGTCTAACCTCTACTGTCATTATATTACCCTGGTCTACCATCTACTGTCATTATATTACCCTGGTCTACCATCTACTGTCAGTATATTACCCTGGTCTACCATCTACTGTCATTATATTACCCTGGTCTACAATTTACTGTCATTATATTACCCTGGTCTCCCCTGGTCTACCCTCTCCTGTCATTATATTACCCTGGTCAACCATCTCCTGTCATTGTATTACACTGGTCTACCTTCTACTGTCATTATATTACCCTGGTCTACAATCTACTGTCATTATATTACCCTGGTGTAATCTCTACTGTCATTGTATTACACTGGTGTAATCTCTACTGTCATTGTATTACCCTGGTCTCTACTGTCATTATTTTACCCTGGTCTACCATCTACTGCGAATATCTTACCCTGGTCTCCCCTCTACTGTCATTATATTACCCTGGTCTACCATCTCCTGTCATTATATTACCCTGGTCTCCCCTCTACTGTCATTATATTACCCTGGTCTACAATCTACTGGCATTATATTACCTAAGTCTACCATCTAACTTCATTATATTACCCTGGTCTCTACTGTCATTATATTACCCTGGTCTACCATCTCCTGTCATTATATTACCCTGGTCTACCATCTACTGTCATTATATTACCCTGGTCTACAATCTACTGTCATTATATTACCCTGGTCTAACCTCTACTGTCATTATCTTACCCTGGTCCCTCCTGTCATTATATTACCCTGGTCTAACCTCTACTGTCATTATATTACCCTGGTCTACCATCTACTGTCATTATATTACCCTGGTCTACCATCTACTGTCAGTATATTACCCTGGTCTACCATCTACTGTCATTATATTACCCTGGTCTACAATCTACTGTCATTATATTACCCTGGTCTCCCCTGGTCTACCCTCTCCTGTCATTATATTACCCTGGTCAACCATCTCCTGTCATTGTATTACACTGGTCTACCTTCCACTGTCATTATATTACCCTGGTCTACAATCTACTGTCATTATATTACCCTGGTGTAATCTCTACTGTCATTGTATTACACTGGTGTAATCTCTACTGTCATTGTATTACCCTGGTCTCTACTGTCATTATTTTACCCTGGTCTACCATCTACTGCGATTATCTTACCCTGGTCTACCATCTACTGTCATTATATTATTATAATTATTATTATTATTATATATATCTTTACTAGATGCTGTTCTTCCACTAACCTCGTTGCAACTCCCCTCCAAGTCTCCGACCACTACCTTGTATCCTTTTCCCTCTCGCTCTCATCCAACACTTCCCACACTGCCCCTACTCGGATGGTATCGCGCCGTCCCAACCTTCGCTCTCTCTCCCCCGCTACTCTCTCCTCTTCCATCCTATCATCTCTTCCCTCTGCTCAAACCTTCTCCAACCTATCTCCTGATTCTGCCTCCTCAACCCTCCTCTCCTCCCTTTCTGCATCCTTTGACTCTCTATGTCCCCTATCCTCCAGGCCGGCTCGGTCCTCCCCTCCCGCTCCGTGGCTCGGCGACTCATTGCGAGCTCACAGAACAGGGCTCCGGGCAGCCGAGCGAAATGGAGGAAAACCGCCTCCCTGCGGACCTGACATCCTTTCACTCCCTCCTCTCTACATTTTCCTCTTCTCTCTCTGCTGCTAAAGCCACTTTCTACCACTCTAAATTCCAAGCATCTGCCTCTAACCCTAGGAAGCTCTTTGCAACCTTCTCTCCCTCCTGAATCCTCCTCCCCCTCCCCCCTCCTCCTCTCTGCAGATGACTTCACAACCATTTTGAAAAGAAGGTCGACGACATCCGATCCTCGTTTGCTAAGTCAAACGACACCGCTGGTTCTGCTCACACTGCCCTACCCTGTGCTCTGACCTCTTTCTCCCCTCTCTCTCCAGATGAAATCTCACGCGTCTTGTGACGGCCGGCCGCCCTACAACCTGCCCGCTTGACCCTATCCCCTCCTCTCTTCTCCAGACCATTTCCGGAGACCTCCTCCCTTACCTCACCTCGCTCATCAACTCATCCCTGACCGCTGGCTACGTCCCTTCCGTCTTCAAGAGAGCGAGAGTTGCACCCTTCTGAAAAAACCTACACTCGATCCCTCCGATGTCAACAACTACAGACCAGTATCCCTTCTTTCTTTTCTCTCCAAAACTCTTGAACGTGCCGTCCTGGCCAGCTCTCCCGCTATCTCTCTCAGAATGACCTTCTTGATCCAAATCAGTCAGGTTTCAAGACTAGTCATTCAACTGAGACTGCTCTTCTCTGTATCACGGAGGCGCTCCGCACTGCTAAAGCTAACTCTCTCTCTCTGCTCTCATCCTTCTAGACCTATCGGCTGCCTTCGATACTGTGAACCATCAGATCCTCCTCTCCACCCTCTCCGAGTTGGGCATCTCCGGCGCGGCCCACGCTTGGATTGCGTCCTACCTGACAGGTCGCTCCTACCAGGTGGCGTGGCGAGAATCCGTCTCCACACCACGTGCTCTCACCACTGGTGTCCCCCAGGGCTCTGTTCTAGGCCCTCTCCTATTCTCGCTATACACCAAGTCACTTGGCTCTGTCATAACCTCACATGGTCTCTCCTATCATTGCTATGCAGACGACACACAATTAATCTTCTCCTTTCCCTTCTGATGACCAGGTGGCGACCGCATCTCTGCATGTCTGGCAGACATATCCGTGTGGATGACGGATCACCACCTCAAGCTGAACCTCGGCAAGACGGAGCTGCTCTTCCTCCCGGGAAGGACTGCCCGTTCCATGATCTCGCCATCACGGTTGACAACTCCATTGTGTCCTCCTCCCAGAGCGCTAAGAACCTTGGCGTGATCCTGGACAACACCTGTCGTTCTCGACTAACATCAAGGCGGTGGCCCGTTCCTGTAGGTTCATGCTCTACAACATCCGCAGAGTACGACCCTGCCTCACACAGGAAGCGGCGCAGGTCCTAATCCAGGCACTTGTCATCTCCCGTCTGGATTACTGCAACTCGCTGTTGGCTGGGCTCCCTGCCTGTGCCATTAAACCCCTACAACTCATCCAGAACGCCGCAGTCTGCCTGGTGTTCAACCTTCCCAAGTTCTCTCACGTCACCCCGCTCCTCCGCTCCCTCCACTGGCTTCCAGTTAAGCTCGCATCCGCTACAAGACCATGGTGCTTGCCTACGGAGCTGTGAGGGGAACGGCACCTCAGTACCTCCAGGCTCTGATCAGGCCCTACACCCAAACAAGGGCACTGCGTTCATCCACCTCTGGCCTGCTCGCCTCCCTACCACTGAGGAAGTACAGTTCCCGCTCAGCCCAGTCAAAACTGTTCGCTGCTCTGGCCCCCCAATGGTGGAACAAACTCCCTCACGACGCCAGGACAGCGGAGTCAATCACCACCTTCCGGAGACACCTGAAACCCCACCTCTTTAAGGAATACCTAGGATAGGATAAAGTAATCCCTCTCACCCCCTCCCCTGAAAAGATTTAGATGCACTACTGTTCCACTGGAGGTCATAAGGTGAATGCACCAATTTGTAAGTCGCTCTGGATAAGAGCGTCTGCTAAATGACTTAAATGTAATGTAAATGTATATTACCCTGGTCTCCCCTCTACTGTCATTATATTACCCTGGTCTACCATCTCCTGTCATTATATTACCCTGGTCTCCCCTCTACTGTCATTATATTACCCTGGTCTACAATCTACTGGCATTATATTACCTAAGTCTACCATCTAACTTCATTATATTACCCTGGTCTCTACTGTCATTATATTACCCTGGTCTACCATTGTGACGACCCTCCCACTCTGTCTGCCGTATTCTCTCTGTTATTTCCTTATTAGGATGCTGGTGGGCGGAGTTGGGAGGGTCGTCAGCTACATGGGAAACACCTGGGCCCGGTGTCTCCCAGGATAAATACACCACTTCCCCATTCATGGAGGAGACTCTCTCCATGCAGACACCCTCTCTAGATTGTGTTGTGGTTCTTGGTGGCCGTTTGTTTGTTTGTTTGCTTTGGCACCTTTCATCACCCTGCATTATCACATTCATGCATGCAAAACACTCACTTACACTACTGATTACTGATTACACACACCATTGTCTATTATACTTAGTTGCTTTAGGTAATAAATACATATTTTGCTACTCATTATCTCCACGTTGTCTCCCTTTGTTACGGGCTTTGAGCCGGTTCGTGACACCATCTACTGTCATTATATTACCCTGGTCTACCATCTACTTTCATTATATTACCCTGGTCTCTACTGTCATTATATTACCCTGGTTTACAATCTACTGTCATTATATTACCCTGGTCTGCCATCTAACTTCATTGTATTACCCTGGTCTACCATCTACTGTCATTATATTACCCTGGTCTACCATCTCCTGTCATTATATTACCCTTGTCTACCATCTACTGTCATTATATTACCCTGGTCTACCCTCTACTGTCATTATATTACCCTGGTCTCTACTCTCATTGTATTACCCTGGTCTCTTCTGTCATTATTTTACCCTGGTCTACCATCTACTTTCATTATATTACCCTGGTCTCTACTGTCATTATATTACCCTGGTTTACAATCTACTGTCATTATATTACCCTGGTCTGCCATCTAACTTCATTGTATTACCCTGGTCTACCATCTACTGTCATTATATTACCCTGGTCTACCATCTACTGTCATTATATTACCCTGGTCTACCATCTACTGTCATTATATTACCCTGGTCTACCATCTACTGTCATTATATTACCCTGGTCTACCATCTACTGTCATTATATTAGCCCGGGCTACCATCTAGTGTCATTATATTACCCTGGTCTACCATCTACTGTCAGTATATTACCCTGGTCTACCATATACTGTCATTATATTACCCTGGTCTACAATCTACTGTCATTATATTACCTTGGTCTACCATCTTACTTCATTATATTACCCTGGTCTACCATCTACTGTCATTATATTACCCTGGTCTACCATCTACTGTCATTATCTTACCCTGGTCCCTCCTGTCATTATATTACCCTGGTCTAACCTCTACTGTCATTATATTACCCTGGTCTAACCTCTGCTGTCATTATATTACCCTGGTCTAACCTCTACTGTCATTATATTACCCTGGTCTACCATCTACTGTCATTATATTACCCTGGTCTACCATCTACTGTCATTATATTACCCTGGTCTACCATCTACTGTCATTATATTACCCTGGTCTACCATCTACTGTCATTATATTACCCTGGTCTAATCTCTACTGTCATTGTATTACCCTGGTCTCCCCTCTGCTGTCATTATATTACCCTGCACTACCATCTACTGTCATTATATTACCCTGGTCTACCATCTACTGTCATTATATTACCCTGGTGTAACCTCTACTGTCATTGTATTACCCTGGTCTCTACTCTCATTGTATTACCCTGGTCTCTTCTGTCATTATTTTACCCTGGTCTACCATCTACTGCCATTATCTTACCCTGGTCTAACCTCTACTGTCGTTGTATTACCCTGGTCTACCATCTACTGTCATTATATTACCCTGGTCTACCCTCTACTGTCATTATCTTACCCTGGTCCATCCTGTCATTATATTACCCTGGTCTAACCTCTACTGTCATTATATTACCCTGGTCTACCATCTACTGTCATTATATTACCCTGGTCTACCATCTACTGTCAGTATATTACCCTGGTCTACCATCTACTGTCATTATATTACCCTGGTCTACAATTTACTGTCATTATATTACCCTGGTCTCCCCTGGTCTACCCTCTCCTGTCATTATATTACCCTGGTCAACCATCTCCTGTCATTGTATTACACTGGTCTACCTTCTACTGTCATTATATTACCCTGGTCTACAATCTACTGTCATTATATTACCCTGGTGTAATTTCTACTGTCATTGTATTACACTGGTGTAATCTCTACTGTCATTGTATTACCCTGGTCTCTACTGTCATTATTTTACCCTGGTCTACCATCTACTGCGATTATCTTACCCTGGTGTCCCCTCTACTGTCATTATATTACCCTGGTCTACCATCTCCTGTCATTATATTACCCTGGTCTCCCCTCTACTGTCATTATATTACCCTGGCCTACAATCTACTGGCATTATATTACCTAAGTCTACCATCTAACTCATTATATTACCCTGGTCTCTACTGTCATTATATTACCCTGGTCTACCATCTACTGTCATTATATTACCCTGGTCTACCTTCTACTGTCATTATATTACCCTGGTCTAACCTCTATTGTCATTATATTACCATGGTCTCTACTGTCATTATATTACCCTGGTCTCTACTGTCATTATATTACCCTGGTCTACCATCTCCTGTCATTATATTACCCTTGTCTACCATCTACTGTCATTATATTACCCTGGTCTACCCTCTACTGTCATTATATTACCCTAGTCTACTCTACTGTCATTATATTACCCTGGTCTACCATCTACTGGTCTACCATCTACTGTCATTATATTACCCTGGTCTACCATCTACTGCCATTATCTTACCCTGTCATTATGTCGTTATTACCCTGGTCTACCATCTACTGTCATTATATTACCCTGGTCTACCCTCTACTGTCATTATCTTACCCTGGTCCATCCTGTCATTATATTACCCTGGTCTAACTACTGTCATTATATTACCCTGGTCTACCATCTACTGTCATTATATTACCCTGGTCTACCATCTACTGTCAGTATATTACCCTGGTCTACCATCTACTGTCATTATATTACCCTGGTCTACAATTTACTGTCATTATATTACCCTGGTCTCCCCTGGTCTACCCTCTCCTGTCATTATATTACCCTGGTCAACCATCTCCTGTCATTGTATTACACTGGTCTACCTTCTACTGTCATTATATTACCCTGGTCTACAATCTACTGTCATTATATTACCCTGGTGTAATTTCTACTGTCATTGTATTACACTGGTGTAATCTCTACTGTCATTGTATTACCCTGGTCTCTACTGTCATTATTTTACCCTGGTCTACCATCTACTGCGATTATCTTACCCTGGTGTCCCCTCTACTGTCATTATATTACCCTGGTCTACCATCTCCTGTCATTATATTACCCTGGTCTCCCCTCTACTGTCATTATATTACCCTGGCCTACAATCTACTGGCATTATATTACCTAAGTCTACCATCTAACTTCATTATATTACCCTGGTCTCTACTGTCATTATATTACCCTGGTCTACCATCTACTGTCATTATATTACCCTGGTCTACCTTCTACTGTCATTATATTACCCTGGTCTAACCTCTATTGTCATTATATTACCATGGTCTCTACTGTCATTATATTACCCTGGTCTCTACTGTCATTATATTACCCTGGTCTACCATCTCCTGTCATTATATTACCCTTGTCTACCATCTACTGTCATTATATTACCCTGGTCTACCCTCTACTGTCATTATATTACCCTAGTCTACCATCTACTGTCATTATATTACCCTGGTCTACCATCTACTGTCATTATATTACCCTGGTCTACCATCTACTGTCATTATATTACCCTGGTCTACCATCTACTGCCATTATCTTACCCTGGTCTAACCTCTACTGTCGTTGTATTACCCTGGTCTACCATCTACTGTCATTATATTACCCTGGTCTACCCTCTACTGTCATTATCTTACCCTGGTCCATCCTGTCATTATATTACCCTGGTCTAACCTCTACTGTCATTATATTACCCTGGTCTACCATCTACTGTCATTATATTACCCTGGTCTACCATCTACTGTCAGTATATTACCCTGGTCTACCATCTACTGTCATTATATTACCCTGGTCTACAATTTACTGTCATTATATTACCCTGGTCTCCCCTGGTCTACCCTCTCCTGTCATTATATTACCCTGGTCAACCATCTCCTGTCATTGTATTACACTGGTCTACCTTCTACTGTCATTATATTACCCTGGTCTACAATCTACTGTCATTATATTACCCTGGTGTAATTTCTACTGTCATTGTATTACACTGGTGTAATCTCTACTGTCATTGTATTACCCTGGTCTCCCCTCTACTGTCATTATATTACCCTGGTCTACCATCTCCTGTCATTATATTACCCTGGTCTCCCCTCTACTGTCATTATATTACCCTGGTCTACCATCTCCTGTCATTATATTACCCTGGTCTCCCCTCTACTGTCATTATATTACCCTGGCCTACAATCTACTGGCATTATATTACCTAAGTCTACCATCTAACTTCATTATATTACCCTGGTCTCTACTGTCATTATATTACCCTGGTCTACCATCTACTGTCATTATATTACCCTGGTCTACCTTCTACTGTCATTATATTACCCTGGTCTAACCTCTATTGTCATTATATTACCATGGTCTCTACTGTCATTATATTACCCTGGTCTCTACTGTCATTATATTACCCTGGTCTACCATCTCCTGTCATTATATTACCCTTGTCTACCATCTACTGTCATTATATTACCCTGGTCTACCCTCTACTGTCATTATATTACCCTAGTCTACCATCTACTGTCATTATATTACCCTGGTCTACCATCTACTGTCATTATATTACCCTGGTCTACCATCTACTGTCATTATATTACCCTGGTCTACCATCTACTGTCATTATATTACCCTGGTCTACCATCTACTGTCATTATATTACCCTGGTCTACCATCTACTGTCATTATATTACCCTGGTCTACCCTCTACTGTCATTATATTACCCTGGTCTACCATCTACTGTCATTATATTACCCTGGTCTACCATCTACTGTCATTATATTACCCTGGTCTACCATCTACTGTCATTATATTACCCTGGTCTACCATCTACTGTCATTATATTACCCTGGTCTACCATCTACTGTCATTATATTACCCTGGTCTACCATCTACTGTCATTATATTACCCTGGTCTCTGCTGTCATTATATTACCCTGGACTACCCTCTACTGTCATTATATTACCCTGGTGTAATCTCTACTGTCATTGTATTACCCTGGTCTACCATCTCCTGTCATTATATTACCCTTGTCTACCATCTACTGTCATTATATTACCCTGGTCTACCCTCTACTGTCATTATATTACCCTGGTCTACCATCTACTGTCATTATATTACCCTGGTCTACCATCTACTGTCATTATATTACCCTGGTCTACCATCTACTGTCATTATATTACCCTGGTCTACCATCTACTTTCATTATATTACCCTGGTCTCTGCTGTCATTATATTACCCTGGTTTACAATCTACTGTCATTATATTACCCTGGTCTGCCATCTAACTTCATTGTATTACCCTGGTCTCTACTGTCATTATATTACCCTGGTCTACCCTCTACTGTCATTATATTACCCTGGTCTACAATCTACTGTCATTATATTACCCTGGTCTAACATCTAACTTCATTATATTACCCTGGTCTACCATCTACTGTCATTATATTACCCTGGTCTACCCTCTGCTGTCATTATATTACACTGGTCTACCATCTACTGTCATTATATTGCCCTGGTCTACCATCTACTGTCAATATATTACCCTGGTCTACCCTCTCCTGTCATTATATTACCCTTGTCTACCATCTACTGTCATTATATTACCCTGGTCTACCATCTACTGTCATTATATTACCCTGGTCTACCCTCTACTGTCATTATATTACCCTGGTCTACAATCTACTGTCATTATATTACCCTGGTCTACCATCTAACTTCATTATATTCCCCTGGTCTCCCCTCTACTGTCATTATATTACCCTGGTCTCCCCTGGTCTCCCCTCTGCTGTCATTATATTACCCTGGTGTAACCTCTACTGTCATTGTATTACCCTGGTCTCTACTCTCATTGTATTACCCTGGTCTCTTCTGTCATTATTTTACCCTGGTCTACCATCTACTGCCATTATCTTACCCTGGTCTAACCTCTACTGTCGTTGTATTACCCTGGTCTACCATCTACTGTCATTATATTACCCTGGTCTACCCTCTACTGTCATTATCTTACCCTGGTCCCTCCTGTCATTATATTACCCTGGTCTAACCTCTACTGTCATTATATTACCCTGGTCTACCATCTACTGTCATTATATTACCCTGGTCTACCATCTACTGTCAGTATATTACCCTGGTCTACCATCTACTGTCATTATATTACCCTGGTCTACAATCTGTCATTATATTACCCTGGTCTCCCCTGGTCTACCCTCTCCTGTCATTATATTACCCTGGTCTACCATCTACTGTCAGTATATTACCCTGGTCTACCATCTACTGTCATTATATTACCCTGGTCTACAATCTACTGTCATTATATTACCCTGGTCTCCCCTGGTCTACCCTCTCCTGTCATTATATTACCCTGGTCAACCATCTCCTGTCATTGTATTACACTGGTCTACCTTCCACTGTCATTATATTACCCTGGTCTACAATCTACTGTCATTATATTACCCTGGTGTAATCTCTACTGTCATTGTATTACACTGGTGTAATCTCTACTGTCATTGTATTACCCTGGTCTCTACTGTCATTATTTTACCCTGGTCTACCATCTACTGCGATTATCTTACCCTGGTCTACCATCTACTGTCATTATATTACCCTGGTCTCCCCTCTACTGTCATTATATTACCCTGGTCTACCATCTCCTGTCATTATATTACCCTGGTCTCCCCTCTACTGTCATTATATTACCCTGGTCTACAATCTACTGGCATTATATTACCTAAGTCTACCATCTAACTTCATTATATTACCCTGGTCTCTACTGTCATTATATTACCCTGGTCTACCATTGTGACGATCCCACTGTCATTATATTACCGGTATTCTACTCTGTTATTTCCTTCATTAGGATGCTGGTGGTCGGAGTTGGGAGGGTCACTGTTACATGGGAAACACCTGGGCCCGGTGTCTCCCAGGATAAATACACCACTCCCCATTCATGGAGGAGACTCTCCCATGCAGACACCCTCTCTAGATTGTGTTGTGGTTCTTGGTCATTATATTACCCTGGCCGTTTGTTTGTTTGTTTGCTTTGGCACCTTTCATCACCCTGCATTATCACATTCATGCATGCAAAACACTCACTTACACTACTGATTACTGATTACACACACCATTGTCTATTATACTTAGTTGCTTTAGGTAATAAATACATATTTTGCTACTCATTATCTCCACGTTGTCTCCCTTTGTTACCATCTACTGCTTTGAGCCGGTTCGTGATTATATTACACCATCTACTGTCATTATATTACCCTGGTCTACCATCTACTTTCATTATATTACCCTGGTCTCTACTGTCATTATATTACCCTGGTTTACAATCTACTGTCATTATATTACCCTGGTCTGCCATCTAACTTCATTGTATTACCCTGGTCTACCATCTACTGTCATTATATTACCCTGGTCTACCATCTCCTGTCATTATATTACCCTTGTCTACCATCTACTGTCATACCATCTACTGTCATTATAATACCCTGGTCTACCCTCTACTGTCATTATATTACCCTGGTCTCTACTCTCATTGTATTACCCTGGTCTCTTCTGTCATTATTTTACCCTGGTCTACCATCTACTTTCATTATATTACCCTGGTCTCTACTGTCATTATATTACCCTGGTCTACCATCTACTGTCATTATATTACCCTGGTCTACCATCTACTGTCATTATATTACCCTGGTCTACCATCTACTGTCATTATATTACCCTGGTCTACCATCTACTGTCATTATATTACCTAGGTCTACCATCTACTGTCATTATATTACTCCTGGTTTGAGCTACCATCTACTGTCATTATATTACCCTGGTCTACCATCTACTGTCATTATATTACCCTGGTCTACAATCTACTGTCATTATATTACCCTGGTCTACCATCTACTGTCATTATATTACCCTGGTCTACCATCTACTGTCATTATATTACCCTGGTCTACCATCTACTGTCATTATATTACCCTTGTCTACCATCTGGTCTACCATCTACTGTCATTATATTACCTGGTCTACCCTCTACTGTCATTATATTACCCTCTTACTTCATTATATTATTTTACCCTGGTCTACCATCTACTGTCATTATATTACCCTGGTCTCTACATTATATTACCCTGGTCTACCATCTACTGTCATTATATTACCCTGGTCTACCATCTACTGTCATTATATTACCCTGTCTACCATCTACTGTCATTATATTACCCTGGTCTACCATCTACTGTCATTATATTAGCCCTCGGGCTACCATCTATCATTATATTACCCTGGTCTACCATCTACTGTCAGTATATTACCCTGGTCTACCATATACTGTCATTATATTACCCTGGTCTACAATCTACTGTCATTATATTACCTTGGTCTACCATCTTACTTCATTATATTACCCTGGTCTACCATCTACTGTCATTATATTACCCTGGTCTACCATCTACTGTCATTATCTTACCCTGGTCCCTCCTGTCATTATATTACCCTGGTCTAACCTCTACTGTCATTATATTACCCTGGTCTAACCTCTGCTGTCATTATATTACCCTGGTCTAACCTCTACTGTCATTATATTACCCTGGTCTACCATCTACTGTCATTATATTACCCTGGTCTACCATCTACTGTCATTATATTACCCTGGTCTACCATCTACTGTCATTATATTACCCTGGTCTACAATCTACTGTCATTATATTATCCTGGTCTACAATCTACTGTCATTATATTACCCTGGTCTACAATCTACTGTCATTATATTACCCTGGTGTAATCTCTACTGTCATTGTATTACACTGGTGTAATCTCTACTGTCATTGTATTACCCTGGTCTCTACTGTCATTATTTTACCCTGGTCTACCATCTACTGCCATTATCTTACCCTGGTCTCCCCTCTAATGTCATTATATTACCCTGGTCTACAATCTACTGGCATTATATTACCTAAGTCTACAATCTAACTTCATTGTATTACCCTGGTCTCCCCTGGTGTCCCCTCTACTGTCATTATATTACCCTGGCCTACCATCTACTATCATTATATTACCCTGGTCTACCATCTACTATCATTATATTACCCTGGTCTACAATCTACTGTCATTATATTACCTTGGTCTACCATCTAACTTCATTATATTACCCTGGTCTCCCCTGGTCTACCCTATGCTGTCATTATATTACCCTGGTCTCTACTGTCATTATATTACCCTGGTCTATCATCTACTGTCATTATATTACCCTGGTCTACCATCTACTGTCATTATATTACCCTGGTCGACCATCTACTGTCATTATATTACCCTGGTCTACCATCTACTGTCATTATATTACCCTGGTCTACCATCTACTGTCATTATATTACCCTGGTCTACAATCTACTGTCATTATATTACCCTGGTGTAATCTCTACTGTCATTGTATTACCCTGGTCTCCCCTCTGCTGTCATTATATTACCCTGCACTACCATCTACTGTCATTATATTACCCTGGTCTACAATCTACTGTCATTATATTACCCTGGTCTACAATCTACTGTCATTATATTACCCTGGTCTACAATCTACTGTCATTATATTACCCTGGTGTAATCTCTACTGTCATTGTATTACACTGGTGTAATCTCTACTGTCATTATTTTACCCTGGTCTACCATCTACTGCCATTATCTTACCCTGGTCTCCCCTCTACTGTCAATATATTACCCTGGTCTACCATCTACTGTCATTATATTACCCTGGTCTACCATCTACTGTCATTATATTACCCTGGTCTACCATCTACTGTCATTATATTACCCTGGTCTAACCTCTACTGTCATTGTATTACCCTGGTCTTTACTGTCATTATATTACCCTGGTCTACCATCTACTGCCATTATCTTACCCTGGTCTAACCTCTACTGTCATTCTATTACCCTGGTCTCTACTGTCATTATATTACCCTGGTCTCTACTGTCATTATATTACCCTGGTCTACCATCTACTGTCATTATATTACCCTGGTCTACCATCTACTGTCATTATATTACCCTGGTCTACCATCTACTGTCATTATATTACCCTGGTCTAACCTCTACTGTCATTGTATTACCCTGGTCTTTACTGTCATTATATTACCCTGGTCTACCATCTACTGCCATTATCTTACCCTGGTCTAACCTCTACTGTCATTCTATTACCCTGGTCTCTACTGTCATTATATTACCCTGGTCTCTACTGTCATTATATTACCCTGGTCTACCATCTACTGTCATTATATTACCCTGGTCTACCATCTACTGTCATTATATTACCCTGGTCTACAATCTACTGTCATTATATTACCCTGGTCTAACCTCTACTGTCATTGTATTACCCTGGTCTCTACTGTCATTATATTACCCTGGTCTACCATCTACTGTCATTATATTACCCTGGTCTACCATCTACTGTCATTATATTACCCTGGTCTACCCTCTACTGTCATTAAATTTCCCTGGTCTCTACTGTCATTATATTACCGTGGTCTACCGTCTACTGTCATTATATTACCCTGGTCTACACTCTACTGTCATTATATTACCCTGGTCTACCATCTACTGTCATTATATTACCCTGGTCTACCATCTACTGTCATTATATTACCCTGGTCTACCATCTACTGTCATTATATTACCCTGGTCTACCATCTACTGTCATTATATTACCCTGGTCTACCATCTACTGTCATTATATTACCCTGGTCTACCATCTACTGTCATTATATTACCCTGGTCTACCATCTACTGTCATTATATTACCCTGGTCTACCATCTACTGTCATTATATTACCCTGGTCTCCCCTCTACTGTCATTATATTACCCTGGTCTACCATCTACTGTCATTATATTACCCTGGTCTCTACTGTCATTATATTACCCTGGTCTACCTTCTACTGTCATTATATTACCCTGGTCTACCATCTACTGTCATTATATTACCCTGGTGTACCATCTACTGTCATTATATTACCCTGGTCTACCATCTACTGTCATTATATTACCCTCTACTGTCATTATATTACCCTGGTCTCTGCTGTCATTATATTACCCTGGACTACCCTCTACTGTCATTATATTACCCTGGACTACCCTCTACTGTCATTATATTACCGTGGTCTACCATCTACTGTCATTATATTACCCTGGTATACCATCTACTGTCATTATATTACCCTGGTGTAATCTCTACTGTCATTGTATTACCCTGGTCTACCATCTACTGTCATTATATTACCCTGGTCTCCCCTCTGCTGTCCTTATATTACCCTGGTCTACAATCTACTGTCATTATATTACCCTGGTCTACCTTCTACTGTCATTATATTACCCTCTACTGTCATTATATTACCCTGGTCTACCATCTACTGTCATTATATTACCCTGGTCTAACCTCTACTGTCATTATATTACCATGGTCTCTACTGTCATTATATTACCCTGGTCTCTACTGTCATTATATTACCCTGGTCTACCATCTCCTGTCATTATATTACCCTTGTCTACCATCTACTGTCATTATATTACCATCTACTGTCATTATATTACCCTGGTCTCCCCTCTACTGTCATTATATTACCCTGTCATCTATATCATTATATTACCCTGGTCTCTACTGTCATTATATTACCCTGGTCTACCTTCTACTGTCATTATATTACCCTGGTCTACCATCTACTGTCATTATATTACCCTGGTGTACCATCTACTGTCATTATATTACCCTGGTCTACCATCTACTGTCATTATATTACCCTCTACTGTCATTATATTACCCTGGTCTCTGCTGTCATTATATTACCCTGGACTACCCTCTACTGTCATTATATTACCCTGGTGTACCATCTACTGTCATTATATTACCGTGGTCTACCATCTACTGTCATTATATTACCCTGGTATACCATCTACTGTCATTATATTACCCTGGTGTAATCTCTACTGTCTTTGTATTACCCTGGTCTACCATCTACTGTCATTATATTACCCTGGTCTCCCCTCTGCTGTCATTATATTACCCTGGTCTACCATCTACTGTCATTATATTACCCTGGTCTAACCTCTACTGTCATTATATTACCATGGTCTCTACTGTCATTATATTACCCTGGTCTCTACTGTCATTATATTACCCTGGTCTACCATCTCCTGTCATTATATTACCCTTGTCTACCATCTACTGTCATTATATTACCCTGGTCTACCCTCTACTGTCATTATATTACCCTGGTCTACCATCTACTGTCATTATATTACCCTGGTCTACCATCTACTTTCATTATATTACCCTGGTCTCTGCTGTCATTATATTACCCTGGTCTCTACTGTCATTATATTACCCTGGTCTACCATCTCCTGTCATTATATTACCCTTGTCTACCATCTACTGTCATTATATTACCCTGGTCTACCCTCTACTGTCATTATATTACCCTGGTCTACCATCTACTGTCATTATATTACCCTGGTCTCCCCTCTACTGTCATTATATTACCCTGGTCTACCATCTCCTGTCATTATATTACCCTGGTCTCCCCTCTACTGTCATTATATTACCCTGGTCTACAATCTACTGGCATTATATTACCTAAGTCTACCATCTAACTTCATTATATTACCCTGGTCTCTACTGTCATTATATTACCCTGGTCTACCATTGTGACGACCCTCCCACTCTGTCTGCCGTATTCTCTCTGTTATTTCCTTATTAGGATGCTGGTGGGCGGAGTTGGGAGGGTCGTCAGCTACATGGGAAACACCTGGGCCCGGTGTCTCCCAGGATAAATACACCACTTCCCCATTCATGGAGGAGACTCTCTCCATGCAGACACCCTCTCTAGATTGTGTTGTGGTTCTTGGTGGCCGTTTGTTTGTTTGTTTGCTTTGGCACCTTTCATCACCCTGCATTATCACATTCATGCATGCAAAACACTCACTTACACTACTGATTACTGATTACACACACCATTGTCTATTATACTTAGTTGCTTTAGGTAATAAATACATATTTTGCTACTCATTATCTCCACGTTGTCTCCCTTTGTTACGGGCTTTGAGCCGGTTCGTGACACCATCTACTGTCATTATATTACCCTGGTCTACCATCTACTTTCATTATATTACCCTGGTCTCTACTGTCATTATATTACCCTGGTTTACAATCTACTGTCATTATATTACCCTGGTCTGCCATCTAACTTCATTGTATTACCCTGGTCTACCATCTACTGTCATTATATTACCCTGGTCTACCATCTCCTGTCATTATATTACCCTTGTCTACCATC
>NC_088411.1:46702905-46774542 GCF_034236695.1 Oncorhynchus nerka
CAGGGTAATACAATGAGAGTAGAGACCAGGGTAATACAATGACAGTAGAGGTTACACCAGGGTAATATAATGACAGCAGAGGGGAGACCAGGGGAGACCAGGGTAATATAATGACAGGAGATGGTAGACCAGGGTAATATAATGACAGTAGATGGTAGACCAGGGTAATATAATGACAGTAGATGGTAGACCAGGGTAATATAATGACAGTAGAGACCAGGGTAATACAATGACAGTAGATGGTAGACCAGTGTAATATAATGACAGGAGATGGTTGACCAGGGTAATATAATGACAGGAGATGGTAGACCAGTGTAATATAATGACAGGAGATGGTTGACCAGGGTAATATAATGACAGGAGATGGTAGACCAGTGTAATATAATGACAGGAGAGGGTAGACCAGGGTAATATAATGACAGCAGAGGGTAGACCAGGAGAGACCAGGGTAATATAATGACAGGAGATGGTAGACCAGTGTAATATAATGACAGTAGATGGTAGACCAGGGTAATATAATGACAGCAGAGGTTAGACCAGTGTAATATAATGACAGGAGAGGGTAGACCAGGGTAATATAATGACAGCAGAGGGTAGACCAGGAGAGACCAGGGTAATATAATGACAGTAGATTGTAGACCAGGGTAATATAATGACAGTAGATGGTAGACCAGGGTAATATATTGACAGTAGATGGTAGACCAGGGTAATATAATGACAGTAGATGGTAGCCCGGGCTAATATGATGACAGTAGATGGTAGACCAGGGTAAAATAATGAGAGTAGAGACCAGGGTAATACAATGAGAGTAGAGACCAGGGTAATACAATGACAGTAGAGGTTACACCAGGGTAATATAATGACAGCAGAGGGGAGACCAGGGGAGACCAGGGTAATATAATGACAGTAGAGGGGAGACCAGGGTAATATAATGAAGTTAGATGGTAGACCAGGGTAATATAATGACAGTAGAGACCAGGGTAATATATTGACAGTAGATGGTAGACCAGGGTAATATAATGACAGTAGATGGTAGACCAGGGTAATATAACGACAGTAGATGGTAGACCAGGGTAATATAATGACAGCAGAGGGTAGACCAGGGTAATATAATGACAGTAGAGGGGACACCAGGGGAGACCAGGGTAATACAATGAAGTTAGATGGCAGACCAGGGTAATATAATGACAGTAGATGGTAGACCAGGGTAATATAATGAGAGTAGAGACCAGGGTAATATAATGAAGTTAGATTGTAGACTTAGGTAATATAATGCCAGTAGATTGTAGACCAGGGTAATATAATGACAGTAGATGGTAGACCAGGGTAATATAATGACAGTAGATATTACACCAGTGTAATACAATGACAGTAGAGATTACACCAGGGTAATATAATGACAGTAGATTCTAGACCAGGGTAATATAATGACACTAGATGGTAGACCAGGGTAATATAATGACAGTAGATGGTAGACCAGGGTAATATAATGACAGTAGATGGTAGACCAGGGTAATATAATGACAGTAGAGACCAGGGTAATATAATGACAGTAGAGGGTAGACCAGGGTAATATAATGACAGTAGATGGTAGACCAGGGTAATATAATGACAGTAGATGGTAGACCAGGGTAATATAATGACAGTAGAGGGTAGACCAGGGTAATATAATGACAGTAGATGGTAGACCAGGGTAATATAATGAAAGTAGATGGTAGACCAGGGTAATATAATGACAGTAGATGGTAGACCAGGGTAATATAATGACAGTAGAGGTTAGACCAGGGTAATATAATGAAGTTAGATTGTAGACTTAGGTAATATAATGCCAGTAGATTGTAGACCATGGTAATATAATGACAGTAGAGGGTAGACCAGGGTAATATAATGACAGTAGATGGTAGACCAGGGTAATATAATGACAGTAGAGGTTAGACCAGGGTAATATAATGAAGTTAGATTGTAGACTTAGGTAATATAATGCCAGTAGATTGTAGACCATGGTAATATAATGACAGTAGAGGGTAGACCAGGGTAATATAATGACAGTAGATGGTAGACCTGGGTAATATAATGACAGTAGAGGGGAGACCAGGGTAAGATAATGGCAGTAGATGGTAGACCAGGGTAAAATAATGACAGTAGAGACCAGGGTAATACAATGACAGTAGAGATTACACCAGTGTAATACAATGACAGTAGAGATTACACCAGTGTAATACAATGACAGTAGAGATTACACCAGGGTAATATAATGACAGTAGATTGTAGACCAGGGTAATATAATGACAGTAGATTGTAGACCAGGGTAATATAATGACAGTAGATGGTAGTGCAGGGTAATATAATGACAGCAGAGGGGAGACCAGGGTAATACAATGACAGTAGAGATTACACCAGGGTAATATAATGACAGTAGATTGTAGACCAGGGTAATATAATGACAGTAGATGGTAGACCAGGGTAATATAATGACAGTAGATGGTAGACCAGGGTAATATAATGACAGTAGAAGGTAGACCAGGGTAATACAACGACAGTAGAGGTTAGACTAGGGTCATATAATGGCAGTAGATGGTAGACCAGGGTAAAATAATGACAGTAGAGACCAGGGTAATATAATGACAGTAGAGGGTAGACCAGGGTAATATAATGACAGTAGATGGTAGACCAGGGTAATATAATTACAGTAGAGGGTAGACCAGGGTAATATAATGACAGTAGATGGTAGACCAGGGTAATATAATGAAAGTAGATGGTAGACCAGGGTAATATAATGACAGTAGATGGTAGACCAGGGTAATATAATGACAGTAGATGGTAGACCAGGGTAATATAATGACAGTAGAGGTTAGACCAGGGTAATATAATGACAGTAGATGGTAGGACAAGGTAAATTAATGGCAGTAGATGGTAGACCAGGGTAAGATAATGACAGTAGATGGTAGACCAGGGTAATATAATGACAGTAGATGGTAGACCAGGGTAAGATAATGACAGTAGATGGTAGACCAGGGTAATATAATGACAGTAGAGACCAGGGTAATATAATGACAGTAGAGGTTAGACCAGGGTAAGATAATGACAGTAGATGGTAGACAAGGGTAATATAATGACAGTAGATGGTAGGACAAGGTAAATTAATGACAGTAGATGGTAGACCAGGGTAAGATAATGACAGTAGATGGTAGACCAGGGTAATATAATGACAGTAGATGGTAGACCAGGGTAAGATAATGACAGTAGATGGTAGACCAGGGTAATATAATGACAGGAGATGGTAGACCAGGGTAATATAATGACAGTAGATTGTAGACCAGGGTAATATAATGAAAGTAGATGGTAGCCCGGGCTAATATAATGACAGTAGATGGTAGACCAGGGTAATATAATGACAGTAGAGACCAGGGTAATACAATGACAGTAGAGGTTAGACCAGGGTAATATAATGACAGTAGAGGTTAGACCAGGGTAATATAATGACAGTAGAGACCAGGGTAATACAATGACAGTAGAGGTTAGACCAGGGTAATATAATGACAGTAGAGGTTAGACCAGGGTAATATAATGACAGTAGAGACCAGGGTAATATAATGACAGTAGAGACCAGGGTAAGATAATGACAGTAGATGGTCGACCAGCGGAATATATTGACAGTAGATGGTAGACCAGGGTAAGATAATGACAGTAGATGGTAGACCAGGGTAATATAATGACAGTAGATGGTAGACCAGGGTAATATAATGACAGTAGATGGTAGACCAGGGTAATATAATGACAGTAGATGGTAGACCAGGGTAATATAATGACAGTAGATGGTAGACCAGGGTAATATAATGACAGTAGAGACCAGGGTAATATAATGACAGTAGATGGTAGACTAGGGTAATATAATGACAGTAGATGGTAGACCAGGGTAATATAATGACAGTAGATGGTAGACCAGGGTAATATAATGACAGTAGAGACCAGGGTAATATAATGACAGTAGATGGTAGACTAGGGTAATATAATGACAGTAGATGGTAGACCAGGGTAATATAATGACAGTAGATGGTAGACCAGGGTAATATACTGACAGTAGATGGTAGACCAGGGTAATATAATGACAGTAGAGGGTAGTCCAAGGTAATATAATGACAGTAGATGGTAGACCAGGGTAATATAATGACAGGAGAGGGTAGACCAGGGTAATATAATGACAGCAGAGGGTAGACCAGGGGAGACCAGGGTAATATAATGACAGTAGATGGTAGACCAGGGTAATATAATGACAGTAGAGACCAGGGTAATATAATGACAGCAGAGGGTAGACCAGGGGAGACCAGGGTAATATAATGAAGTTAGATGGTAGACCAAGGTAATATAATGACAGTAGATTGTAGACCAGGGTAATATAATGACAGTAGATGGTAGACCAGGGTAATATAATGATAGTAGATGGTAGGCCAGGGTAATATAATGACAGTAGATGGTAGACCAGGGTAATATACTGACAGTAGATGGTAGACCAGGGTAATATAATGACAGTAGAGGGGACACCAGGGGAGACCAGGGTAATACAATGAAGTTAGATGGCAGACCAGGGTAATATAATGACAGTAGATGGTAGACCAGGGTAATATAATGACAGTAGATGGTAGACCAGGGTAATATAATGACAGTAGATGGTAGACCAGGGTAATATAATGACAGTAGAGACCAGGGTAATATAATGAAGTTAGATTGTAGACTTAGGTAATATAATGCCAGTAGATTGTAGACCAGGGTAATATAATGACAGTAGAGGGTAGACCAGGGTAATATAATGACAGTAGATGGTAGACCAGGGTAATATAATGACAGTAGATGGTAGACCAGGGTAATATAATGACAGTAGATGGTAGACCAGGGTAATATAATGACAGTAGAGGGGAGACCAGGGTAAGATAATGGCAGTAGATGGTAGACCAGGGTAAAATAATGACAGTAGAGACCAGGGTAATACAATGACAGTAAAGATTACACCAGTGTAATATAATGACAGTAGAGATTACACCAGGGTAATATAATGACAGTAGATTGTAGACCAGGGTAATATAATGACAGTAGATTGTAGACCAGGGTAATATAATGACAGTAGATTGTAGACCAGGGTAATATAATGACAGTAGATGGTAGTGCAGGGTAATATAATGACAGCAGAGGGGAGACCAGGGTAATACAATGACAGTAGAGATTACACCAGGGTAATATAATGACAGTAGATTGTAGACCAGGGTAATATAATGACAGTAGATGGTAGACCAGGGTAATATAATGACAGTAGATGGTAGACCAGGGTAATATAATGACAGTAGATTGTAGACCAGGGTAATATAATGACAGTAGATGGTAGACCAGTGTAATATAATGACAGTAGATTGTAGACCAGGGTAATATAATGACAGTAGATGGTAGACCAGTGTAATATAATGACAGTAGAAGGTAGACCAGGGTAATACAACGACAGTAGAGGTTAGACTAGGGTAATATAATGGCAGTAGATGGTAGACCAGGGTAAAATAATGACAGCAGAGACCAGGGTAATACAATGAGAGTAGAGACCAGGGTAATACAATGACAGTAGATTGTAGACCAGGGTAATATAATGACAGTAGGGGGTAGACCAGGGTAATATAATGACAGTAGATGGTAGACCAGGGTAATATAATGACAGTAGATGGTAGACCAGGGTAATATAATGACAGTAGATGGTAGACCAGGGTAATATAATGACAGTAGAGGTTAGACCAGGGTAAGATAATGACAGTAGATGGTAGACAAGGGTAATATAATGACAGTAGATGGTAGACCAGGGTAAGATAATGACAGTAGATGGTAGACCAGGGTAATATAATGACAGTAGATGGTAGACCAGGGTAAGATAATGACAGTAGATGGTAGACCAGGGTAATATAATGACAGGAGATGGTAGACCAGTGTAATATAATGACAGCAGAGGGTAGACCAGGGGAGACCAGGGTAATATAATGACAGTAGAGGGGACACCAGGGGAGATCAGGGTAATATAATGAAGCTAGGTGGTAGACCAGGGTAATATAATGACAGTAGATTGTAGACCAGGGTAATATAATGAAAGTAGATGGTAGCCCGGGCTAATATAATGACAGTAGATGGTAGACCAGGGTAATATAATGACAGTAGAGACCAGGGTAATATAATGACAGGAGAGACCAGGGTAAGATAATGACAGTAGATGGTCGACCAGCGTAATATATTGACAGTAGAAGGTTGACCAGGGTAATATAATGACAGTAGATGGAAGACCAGGGTAATATAATGACAGTAGATGGTAGACCAGGGTAATATAATGACAGTAGATGGTAGACCAGGGTAATATAATGACAGTAGATGGTAGACCAGGGTAATATAATGACAGTAGATGGTAGACCAGTGTAATATAATGACAGGAGAGACCAGGGTAATATAATGACAGTAGAGACCAGGGTAATATAATGACAGGAGAGACCAGGGTAAGATAATGACAGTAGATGGTCGACCAGCGTAATATATTGACAGTAGAAGTTTGACCAGGGTAATATAATGACAGTAGATGGAAGACCAGGGTAATATAATGACAGTAGATGGTAGACCAGGGTAATATAATGACAGTAGATGGTAGACCAGGGTAATATAATTACAGTAGATGGTAGACCAGGGTAATATAATGACAGTAGATGGTAGACCAGGGTAATATAATGACAGTAGATGGTGGACCAGGGTAATATAATGACAGTAGAGACCAGGGTAATATAATGACAGTAGAGACCAGGGTAATATAATGACAGTAGAAGGTAGACCAGTGTAATATAATGACAGGAGAGGGTAGTCCAGGGTAATATAATGACAGTAGATGGTAGACCAGGGTAATATAATGACAGGAGAGGGTAGACCAGGGTAATATAATGACAGCAGAGGGTAGACCAGGGGAGACCAGGGTAATATAATGACAGTAGATGGTAGACCAGGGTAATATAATGACAGTAGAGACCAGGGTAATATAATGACAGCAGAGGGTAGACCAGGGGAGACCAGGGTAATATAATGAAGTTAGATGGTAGACCAAGGTAATATAATGACAGTAGATTGTAGACCAGGGTAATATAATGATAGTAGATGGTAGACCAGGGTAATATAATGATAGTAGATGGTAGGCCAGGGTAATATAATGACAGTAGATGGTAGACCAGGGTAATATACTGACAGTAGATGGTAGACCAGGGTAATATAATGACAGTAGAGGGGACACCAGGGGAGACCAGGGTAATATAATGACAGTAGATGGTAGACCAGGGTAATATAATGACAGGAGAGGGTAGACCAGGGTAATATAATGACAGCAGAGGGTAGACCAGGGGAGACCAGGGTAATATAATGAAGTTAGATGGTAGACCAAGGTAATATAATGATAGGTGATGGTAGACCAGGGTAATATAATGACAGCAGAGGGTAGACCAGGGGAGACCAGGGTAATATAATGACAGTAGATGGTAGACCAGGGTAATATAATGACAGTAGAGATCAGGGTAATATAATGAAGTTAGATGGTAGACCAAGGTAATATAATGACAGTAGATTGTAGACCAGGGTAATATAATGATAGTAGATGGTAGACCAGGGTAATATAATGATAGTACATGGTAGGCCAGGGTAATATAATGACTGGTAGACCAGGGTAATATAATATAATATACCCTGGTAGACCAGGGTAATATAATGATAGTAGATGGTAGGCCAGGGTAATATAATGACAGTAGATGGTAGACCAGGGTAATATACTGACAGTAGATGGTAGACCAGGGTAATATAATGACAGTAGAGGGGACACCAGGGAGACCAGGGTAATACCAGGATGGCAGACCAGGGTAATATAATGACAGTAGATGGTAGACCAGGGTAATATAATGACAGTAGATGGTAGACCAGGGTAATATAATGACAGTAGATGGTAGACCAGGGTAATATAATGACAGTAGATGGTAGACCAGGGTAATATAATGACAGTAGAGACCAGGGTAATACAATGACAGTAGAGATTACACCAGTGTAATACAATGACAGTAGAGATTACACCAGGGTAATATAATGACAGTAGATTGTAGACCAGGGTAATATAATGACAGTAGATTGTAGTACAGGGTAATATAATGACAGCAGAGGGTAGACCAGGGTAATACAATGACAGTAGAGATAATAATATAATGACAGTAGATGGTAGACCAGGGTAATATAATGACAGTAGATGGTAGACCAGGGTAATATAATGACAGTAGATGGTAGACCAGGGTAATATAATGACAGTAGATTAGACCAGGGTAATATAATGACAGTAGATGGTAGACCAGGGTAATATAATGACAGAGAGAGACCAGGGTAATATAATGACAGTAGAGGTTAGACTAGGGTAATATAATGACAGTAGAGGTTAGACCAGGGTAATATAATGACAGGAGGGACCAGGGTAAGATAATGACAGTAGATGGTAGACCAGGGTAATATAATGACAGTAGATGGTAGACCAGGGTAATATAATGAAGTAAGATGGTAGACCAGGTAATATAATGACAGTAGATTGTAGACCAGGGTAATATAATGACAGTATATGGTAGACCAGGGTAATATACTGACAGTAGATGGTAGACCAGGGTAATATAATGACAGTAGAGGGCAGACCAGGGTAATATAATGACAGTAGAGGGTAGACCAGGGTAATATAATGACAGTAGATGGTAGCCAGGGTAATATAATGACAGTAGATGGTAGCCCGGGCTAATATAATGACAGTAGATGGTAGACCAGGGTAATATAATGACAGTAGAGGGTAGACAAGGGTAAGATAATGGCAGTAGAGACGTGGGTTATACAATGAGAGTAGAGACCAGGGTAATATAATGACACCAGGGTAATATAATGACAGTAGATGGTAGACAAGGGTAATATAATGACAGGAGATGGTAGACCAGGGTAATATAATGACAGTAGATGGTAGACCAGTGTAATATAATGACAGCAGAGGGTAGACCAGGGTAATATAATGACAGTAGAGGGGACACCAGGGTAATATAATGACAATAGAGACCAGGGTAATATAATGAAAGTAGATGGTAGACCAGGGTAATATAATGACAGTAGATGGTAGACCAGGGTAATATAATGACAGTAGAGACCAGGGTAATATAATGAAGTTAGATGGCAGACCAGGGTAATATAATGACAGTAGATTGTAGACCAGGGTAATATAATGACAGTAGAGGCCAGGGTAATATAATGAAAGTAGATGGTAGACCAGGGTAATATAATGACAGTAGATGGGGCTCTCTCAGACCCCTGGGTACCTGGGTGGGTTGATTCACTAATGACAGCAGGATGGTAAGTTGGTGGTTGAAGATATCCCTCTAGTGGTGTGGGGGGCTGTGCTTTGGCAAAGTGGGTGGGGTTATATCCTTCCTGTTTGGCCCTGTCCGGGGTGTCCTCGGATGGGGCCACAGTGTCTCCTGACCCCTCCTGTCTCAGCCTCCAGTATTTATGCTGCATTAGTTTATGTGTCGGGGGGCTAGGGTCAATATAATGACCTAGTGTCCTGTGTGAGAATTCTCTCCTTCTCTCTTTCTTTCTCTCTCTCGGAGGACCTGAGCCCTAGGACCATGCCCCAGGACTAATGATGATGACTCCTTGCTGTCCCCAGTCCACCTGGCCATGGCTGCTCCAGTTTCAACTGACCTGAGCCCTAATGAGGACTACCTGACATGATGACTCCTTGCTGTCCCCAGTCCACCAGGCTGCTGCTCCAAACTGTTCTGCCTTATAATGACCATGCTGGTCATTTATGAACATTTGAACATCTTGGTCAGTTCTGTTATAATCTCTAGGCACAGCCAGAAGAGGACTAATACCCCACATAGCCTGGTTCCTCTCTAGGTTTCTTCCTAGATTTTGGCCTTTCTAGGGAGTTTTCCAGGTGCTAACCTGCATTGTTTGCTGTTTGGGGTTTTAGGCTGGGTTTCTGTACAGCACTTTGAGATATCAGTAGACCAGGGTATATAAATAATGATTTGTTTGATTTGATGGTAGACCAGGGTAATATAATGACAGTAGAGACCAGGGTAATATAATGAAGTTAGATGGTAGACTTAGGTAATATAATGCCAGTAGATTGTAGACCAGGGTAATATAATGACAGTAGAGGGGAGACCAGGGTAATATAATGACAGGAGATGGTAGACCAGGGTAATATAATGACAGTAGAGGGGAGACCAGGGTAATATAATGACAGTAGATGGTAGACCAGGGTAATATAATGACAGTAGATGGTAGACCAGGGTAATATAATGACAGTAGATGGAAGACCAGGGTAATATAATGACAGTAGAGACCAGGGTAATACAATGACAGTAGAGATTACACCAGTGTAATACAATGACAGTAGAGATTACACCAGGGTAATATAATGACAGTAGAGGGTAGACAAGGGTAAGATAATGGCAGTAGAGACGTGGGTTATACAATGAGAGTAGAGACCAGGGTAATATAATGACAGTAGAGGGTAGACCAGGGTAATATAATGACAGTAGATGGTAGACAAGGGTAATATAATGACAGGAGATGGTAGACCAGGGTAATATAATGACAGTAGATGGTAGACCAGTGTAATATAATGACAGCAGAGGGTAGACCAGGGTAATATAATGACAGTAGAGGGGACACCAGGGTAATATAATGACAATAGAGACCAGGGTAATATAATGAAAGTAGATGGTAGACCAGGGTAATATAATGACAGTAGATGGTAGACCAGGGTAATATAATGACAGTAGAGACCAGGGTAATATAATGAAGTTAGATGGCAGACCAGGGTAATATAATGACAGTAGATTGTAAACCAGGGTAATATAATGACAGTAGAGGCCAGGGTAATATAATGAAAGTAGATGGTAGACCAGGGTAATATAATGACAGTAGATGGGGCTCTCTCATGCCGTCCCTGGGGGGGGGTGCGTCACCTGGGTGGGTTGATTCACTGTTGTGGTCGGCCTGTCTGGGTTGGCGCCCCCCTATAAGTTGTGCCGTGGCGGAGATCTTTGTGGGCTATACTCGGCCTTGTCTCAGGATGGTAAGTTGGTGGTTGAAGATATCCCTCTAGTGGTGTGGGGGCTGTGCTTTGGCAAAGTGGGTGGGGTTATATCCTTCCTGTTTGGCCCTGTCCGGGGGTGTCCTCGGATGGGGCCACAGTGTCTCCTGACCCCTCCTGTCTCAGCCTCCAGTATTTATGCTGCATTAGTTTATGTGTCGGGGGGCTAGGGTCAGTTTGTTATATCTGGAGTACTTCTCCTGTCCTATTCGGTGTCCTGTGTGAATCTAAGTGTGCGTTCTCTAATTCTCTCCTTCTCTCTTTCTTTCTCTCTCTCGGAGGACCTGAGCCCTAGGACCATGCCCCAGGACTACCTGACATGATGACTCCTTGCTGTCCCCAGTCCACCTGGCCATGCTGCTGCTCCAGTTTCAACTGACCTGAGCCCTAGGACCGTGCCCCAGGACTACCTGACATGATGACTCCTTGCTGTCCCCAGTCCACCTGACTGTGCTGCTGCTCCAGTTTCAACTGTTCTGCCTTATTATTATTCGACCATGCTGGTCATTTATGAACATTTGAACATCTTGGTCATGTTCTGTTATAATCTCTACCCGGCACAGCCAGAAGAGGACTGGCCACCCCACATAGCCTGGTTCCTCTCTAGGTTTCTTCCTAGGTTTTGGCCTTTCTAGGGAGTTTTTCCTAGCCACCGTGCTTTTACACCTGCATTGTTTGCTGTTTGGGGTTTTAGGCTGGGTTTCTGTACAGCACTTTGAGATATCAGCTGATGTACGAAGGGCTATATAAATAAATTTGATTTGATTTGATTTGATGGTAGACCAGGGTAATATAATGACAGTAGAGACCAGGGTAATATAATGAAGTTAGATGGTAGACTTAGGTAATATAATGCCAGTAGATTGTAGACCAGGGTAATATAATGACAGTAGAGGGGAGACCAGGGTAATATAATGACAGGAGATGGTAGACCAGGGTAATATAATGACAGTAGAGGGGAGACCAGGGTAATATAATGACAGTAGATGGTAGACCAGGGTAATATAATGACAGTAGATGGTAGACCAGGGTAATATAATGACAGTAGATGGAAGACCAGGGTAATATAATGACAGTAGAGACCAGGGTAATACAATGACAGTAGAGATTACACCAGTGTAATACAATGACAGTAGAGATTACACCAGGGTAATATAATGACAGTAGATTGTAGACCAGGGTAATATAATGACAGTAGATTGTAGTGCAGGGTAATATAATGACAGCAGAGGGAAGACCAGGGTAATACAATGACAGTAGAGATTACACCAGGGTAATATAATGACAGTAGATTGTAGACCAGGGTAATATAATGACAGTAGATGGTAGACCAGGGTAATATAATGACAGTAGATGGTAGACCAGGGTAATATAATGACAGTAGATGGTAGACCAGGGTAATATAATGACAGTAGAGGTTAGACCAGGGTAATATAATGACAGTAGAGGTTAGACCAGGGTAATATAATGACAGCAGAGGTTAGACCAGGGTAATATAATGACAGTAGAGGTTAGACCAGGGTAATATAATGACAGTAGAGGTTAGACCAGGGTAATATAATGACAGGAGGGACCAGGGTAAGATAATGACAGTAGATGGTAGACCAGGGTAATATAATGACAGTAGATGGTAGACCAGGGTAATATAATGAAGTAAGATGGTAGACCAAGGTAATATAATGACAGTAGATTGTAGACCAGGGTAATATAATGACAGTATATGGTAGACCAGGGTAATATACTGACAGTAGATGGTAGACCAGGGTAATATAATGACAGTAGAGGTTAGACCAGGGTAATATAATGACAGTAGAGGGTAGACCAGGGTAATATAATGACAGTAGATGGTAGCCAGGGTAATATAATGACAGTAGATGGTAGCCCGGGCTAATATAATGACAGTAGATGGTAGACCAGGGTAATATAATGACAGTAGAGGGTAGACAAGGGTAAGATAATGGCAGTAGATGGTATACCAGGGTAAAATAATGACAGAAGAGACGAGGGTAATACAATGAGAGTAGAGACCAGGGTAATATAATGACAGTAGAGGGTAGACCAGGGTAATATAATGACAGTAGATGGTAGACAAGGGTAATATAATGACAGGAGATGGTAGACCAGGGTAATATAATGACAGTAGATGGTAGACCAGTGTAATATAATGAAAGTAGATGGTAGACCAGGGTAATATAATGACAGTAGATGGTAGACCAGGGTAATATAATGACAGTAGAGACCAGGGTAATATAATGAAGTTAGATGGTAGACTTAGGTAATATAATGCCAGTAGATTGTAGACCAGGGTAATATAATGACAGTAGAGGGGAGACCAGGGTAATATAATGACAGGAGATGGTAGACCAGGGTAATATAATGACAGTAGAGGGGAGACCAGGGTAATATAATGACAGTAGATCGTAGACCAGGGTAATATAATGACAGTAGATAGACCAGGGTAATATAATGACAGTAGATGGTAGACCAGGGTAATATAATGACAGTAGAGGGGAGACCAGGGTAAGATAATCGCAGTAGATGGTAGACCAGGGTAATACAATGACAGTAGAGATTACACCAGTGTAATACAATGACAGTAGAGATTACACCAGGGTAATATAATGACAGTAGATGTAGACCAGGGTAATATAATGACAGTAGAAGGTAGACCAGTGTAATACAATGACAGGAGATGGTTGACCAGGGTAATATAATGACAGGAGATGGTAGACCAGTGTAATATAATGACAGGAGAGGGTAGACCAGGGTAATATAATGACAGCAGAGGGTAGACCAGGGGAGACCAGGGTAATATAATGACAGTAGATGATAGACCAGGGTAATATAATGACAGTAGATGGTAGACCAGGGTAATATACTGACAGTAGATGGTAGACCAGGGTAATATAATGACAGTAGATGGTAGACCAGGGTAATATAATGACAGTAGAGGTTAGACCAGGGTAATACAACGACAGTAGAGGTTAGACCAGGGTAAGATAATGGCAGTAGATGGTAGACCAGGGTAAAATAATGACAGAAGAGACCAGGGTAATACAATGAGAGTAGAGACCAGGGTAATACAATGACAGTAGAGGTTACACCAGGGTAATATAATGACAGCAGAGGGGAGACCAGGGGAGACCAGGGTAATATAATGACAGTAGAGGGGAGACCAGGGGAATATAATGAAGTTAGATGGTAGACCAGGGTAATATAATGACAGGAGAGGGTAGACCAGGGTAATATAATGACAGTAGAAGGTAGACAAGGGTAATATAATGACAGGAGAGGGTAGACCAGGGTAATATAATGACAGTAGATGGTAGACCAGGGTAATATAATGACAGTAGAGGGGACACCAGGGTAATATAATGACAGTAGAAGGTAGACAAGGGTAATATAATGACAGGAGAGGGTAGACCAGGGTAATATAATGACAGTAGATGGTAGACCAGGGTAATATAATGACAGTAGAGGGGACACCAGGGTAATATAATGAAGTTAGATGTTAGACCAGGGTAATATAATGACAGTAGATTGTAGACCAGGGTAATATAATGACAGTAGATGGTAGACCAGGGTAATATAATGACAGTAGATGGTAGACCAGGGTAATATAATGACAGTGAGACCAGTGTAATATAATGACAGCAGAGGGTAGACCAGGGTAATATAATGACAGTAGATGGTAGACCAGGGTAATATAATGACAGTAGAGGGGACACCAGGGTAATATAATGAAGTTAGATGTTAGACCAGGGTAATATAATGACAGTAGATTGTAGACCAGGGTAATATAATGACAGTAGAGGGTAGACCAGGGTAATATAATGACAGTAGAGACCAGGGTAATACAATGAAGTTAGATGGCAGACCAGGGTAATATAATGACAGTAGATTGTAAACCAGGGTAATATAATGACAGTAGAGACCAGGGTAATATAATGAAAGTAGATGGTAGACCAGGGTAATATAATGACAGTAGATGGTAGACCAGGGTAATATAATGACAGTAGAGACCAGGGTAATATAATGAAGTTAGAAGGTAGACTTAGGTAATATAATGCCAGTAGATTGTAGACCAGGGTAATATAATGACAGTAGAGGGGAGACCAGGGTAATATAATGACAGGAGATGGTAGACCACGGTAATATAATGACAGTAGAGGGGAGACCAGGGTAATATAATGACAGTAGATGGTAGACCAGGGTAATATAATGACAGCAGAGGGGAGACCAGGGGAGACCAGGGTAATATAATGACAGTAGATGGTAGACCAGGGTAATATAATGACAGTAGATTGTAGACCAGGGTAATATAATGACAGTAGATTGTAGACCAGGGTAATATAATGACAGTAGAGGGTAGACCAGGGTAATATAATGACAGTAGATGGTAGACCAGGGTAATATAATGACAGTAGAGGGTAGACAAGGGTAAGATCATGGCAGTAGATGGTATACCAGGGTAAAATAATGACAGAAGAGACGAGGGTAATACAATGAGAGTAGAGACCAGGGTAATATAATGACAGTAGAGGGTAGACCAGGGTAATATAATGACAGTAGATGGTAGACAAGGGTAATATAATGACAGGAGATGGTAGACCAGGGTAATATAATGACAGTAGATGGTAGACCAGTGTAATATAATGAAAGTAGATGGTAGACCAGGGTAATATAATGACAGTAGATGGTAGACCAGGGTAATATAATGACAGTAGAGACCAGGGTAATATAATGAAGTTAGATGGTAGACTTAGGTAATATAATGCCAGTAGATTGTAGACCAGGGTAATATAATGACAGTAGAGGGGAGACCAGGGTAATATAATGACAGGAGATGGTAGACCAGGGTAATATAATGACAGTAGAGGGGAGACCAGGGTAATATAATGACAGTAGATCGTAGACCAGGGTAATATAATGACAGTAGATAGACCAGGGTAATATAATGACAGTAGATGGTAGACCAGGGTAATATAATGACAGTAGAGGGGAGACCAGGGTAAGATAATCGCAGTAGATGGTAGACCAGGGTAATACAATGACAGTAGAGATTACACCAGTGTAATACAATGACAGTAGAGATTACACCAGGGTAATATAATGACAGTAGATTGTAGACCAGGGTAATATAATGACAGTAGAAGGTAGACCAGTGTAATACAATGACAGGAGATGGTTGACCAGGGTAATATAATGACAGGAGATGGTAGACCAGTGTAATATAATGACAGGAGAGGGTAGACCAGGGTAATATAATGACAGCAGAGGGTAGACCAGGGGAGACCAGGGTAATATAATGACAGTAGATGATAGACCAGGGTAATATAATGACAGTAGATGGTAGACCAGGGTAATATACTGACAGTAGATGGTAGACCAGGGTAATATAATGACAGTAGATGGTAGACCAGGGTAATATAATGACAGTAGAGGTTAGACCAGGGTAATACAACGACAGTAGAGGTTAGACCAGGGTAAGATAATGGCAGTAGATGGTAGACCAGGGTAAAATAATGACAGAAGAGACCAGGGTAATACAATGAGAGTAGAGACCAGGGTAATACAATGACAGTAGAGGTTACACCAGGGTAATATAATGACAGCAGAGGGGAGACCAGGGGAGACCAGGGTAATATAATGACAGTAGAGGGGAGACCAGGGGAATATAATGAAGTTAGATGGTAGACCAGGGTAATATA
The DNA here is from genome assembly GCF_034236695.1 of Oncorhynchus nerka. Lineage (NCBI taxonomy): Eukaryota > Metazoa > Chordata > Actinopteri > Salmoniformes > Salmonidae > Oncorhynchus > Oncorhynchus nerka. The sequence goes on from NC_088411.1 coordinate 46,719,787, forward strand.
ATGACAGGAGAGGGTAGACCAGGGTAATATAATGACAGTAGAAGGTAGACAAGGGTAATATAATGACAGGAGAGGGTAGACCAGGGTAATATAATGACAGTAGATGGTAGACCAGGGTAATATAATGACAGTAGAGGGGACACCAGGGTAATATAATGACAGTAGAAGGTAGACAAGGGTAATATAATGACAGGAGAGGGTAGACCAGGGTAATATAATGACAGTAGATGGTAGACCAGGGTAATATAATGACAGTAGAGGGGACACCAGGGTAATATAATGAAGTTAGATGTTAGACCAGGGTAATATAATGACAGTAGATTGTAGACCAGGGTAATATAATGACAGTAGATGGTAGACCAGGGTAATATAATGACAGTAGATGGTAGACCAGGGTAATATAATGACAGTAGAGGGGACACCAGGGTAATATAATGAAGTTAGATGTTAGACCAGGGTAATATAATGACAGTAGATTGTAGACCAGGGTAATATAATGACAGTAGAGGGTAGACCAGGGTAATATAATGACAGTAGAGACCAGGGTAATACAATGAAGTTAGATGGCAGACCAGGGTAATATAATGACAGTAGATTGTAAACCAGGGTAATATAATGACAGTAGAGACCAGGGTAATATAATGAAAGTAGATGGTAGACCAGGGTAATATAATGACAGTAGATGGTAGACCAGGGTAATATAATGACAGTAGAGACCAGGGTAATATAATGAAGTTAGATGGTAGACTTAGGTAATATAATGCCAGTAGATTGTAGACCAGGGTAATATAATGACAGTAGAGGGGAGACCAGGGTAATATAATGACAGTAGATGGTAGACCAGGGTAATATAATGACAGTAGAGACCAGGATAATACAATGACAGTAGAGATTACACCAGTGTAATACAATGACAGTAGAGATTACACCAGGGTAATATAATGACAGTAGATTGTAGACCAGGGTAATATAATGACAGGAGATGGTAGACCAGTGTAATATAATGACAGGAGAGGGTAGACCAGGGTAATATAATGACAGCAGAGGGTAGACCAGGGGAGACCAGGGTAATATAATGACAGTAGATTGTAGACCAGGGTAATATAATGACAGTAGATGGTAGACCAGGGTAATATACTGACAGTAGATGGTAGACCAGGGTAATATAATGAAAGTAGATGGTAGACCAGGGTAATATAATGACAGTAGATGGTAGACCAGGGTAATATAATGACAGTAGAGACCAGGGTAATATAATGAAGTTAGATGGTAGACTTAGGTAATATAATGCCAGTAGATTGTAGACCAGGGTAATATAATGACAGTAGAGGGGAGACCAGGGTAATATAATGACAGTAGATGGTAGACCAGGGTAATATAATGACAGTAGATGGGAGACCAGGGTAATATAATGACAGTAGATGGTAGACCAGGGTAATATAATGACAGTAGATTGTAGACCAGGGTAATATAATGACAGTAGATTGTAGACCAGGGTAATATAATGACAGTAGAGGTAGACCAGGGTAATATAATGACAGTAGATGGTAGACCAGGGTAATATAATGACAGGAGAGGGTAGACCAGGGTAATATAATGACAGTAGATGGTAGACCAGGGTAATATAATGACAGTAGAGGGACACCAGGGTAATATAATGACAGTAGATGGTAGACCAGGGTAATATAATGACAGTAGATTGTAGACCAGGGTAATATAATGACAGTAGATGGTAGACCAGGGTAATATAATGACAGTAGATGGTAGACCAGGGTAATATAATGACAGTAGAGGGTAGACAGGGTAAGATAATGACAGTAGATGGTATACCAGGGTAATATAATGACAGAAGAGGGGTAGACCAGGGTAATATAATGACAGTAGAGGGTAGACCAGGGTAATATAATGACAGTAGATGGTAGACCAGGGTAATATAATGACAGTAGATGGTAGACCAGGGTAATATAATGACAGTAGATGGTAGACCAGGGTAATATAATGAAAGTAGATGGTAGACCAGGGTAATATAATGACAGTAGATGGTAGACCAGGGTAATATAATGACAGTAGAGACCAGGGTAATATAATGAAGTTAGATGGTAGACTTAGGTAATATAATGCCAGTAGATTGTAGACCAGGGTAATATAATGACAGTGAGGGAGACCAGGGTAATATAATGACAGGAGATGGTAGACCAGGGTAATATAATGACAGTAGAGGTAGACCAGGGTAATATAATGACAGTAGATGGTAGACCAGGGTAATATAATGACAGTAGATGGTAGACCAGGGTAATATAATGACAGTAGATGGACCAGGGTAATATAATGACAGTAGAGGGAGACCAGGGTAAGATAATGACAGATGGTAGACCAGGGTAATACAATGACAGTAGAGATTACACCAGTGTAATACAATGACAGTAGAGATTACACCAGGGTAATATAATGACAGTAGATTGTAGACCAGGGTAATATAATGACAGTAGAAGGTAGACCAGTGTAATATAATGACAGGAGATGGTTGACCAGGGTAATATAATGACAGGAGATGGTAGACCAGGGTAATATAATGACAGTAGATGGTAGACCAGGGTAATATAATGACAGTAGAGGGTAGACCAGGGGAGACCAGGGTAATATAATGAAGTTAGATGGTAGACCAAGGTAATATAATGACAGTAGATGGTAGACCAGGGTAATATAATGACAGTAGATGGTAGACCAGGGTAATATACTGACAGTAGATGGTAGACCAGGGTAATATAATGACAGTAGACCAGGGTAATATAATGACAGTAGAGGTTAGACCAGGGTAAGATAATGGCAGTAGATGGTAGACCAGGGTAAAATAATGACAGAAGAGACCAGGGTAATACAATGAGAGTAGAGACCAGGGTAATACAATGACAGTAGAGGTTACACCAGGGTAATATAATGACAGCAGAGGGGAGACCAGGGGAGACCAGGGTAATATAATGACAGTAGAGGGGAGACCAGGGGAATATAATGAAGTTAGATGGTAGACCAGGGTAATATAATGACAGTAGATTGTAGACCAGGGTAATATAATGACAGTAGAGAGACCAGGGTAATATAATGACAGTAGATGGTAGACCAGGGTAATATAATGACAGTAGATGGTAGACCAGGGTAATATAATGACAGTAGAGGGACCAGGGTAATATAATGACAGTAGATGGTAGACCAGTGTAATATAATGACAGTAGATGGTAGACCAGGGTAATATAATGACAGTAGATGGTAGACCAGGGTAATATAATGACAGTAGAGGGGACACCAGGGTAATATAATGAAGTTAGATGTTAGACCAGGGTAATATAATGACAGTAGATTGTAGACCAGGGTAATATAATGACAGTAGATGGTAGACCAGGGTAATATAATGACAGTAGATGGTAGACCAGGGTAATATAATGACAGTAGAGGGGACACCAGGGTAATATAATGAAGTTAGATGTTAGACCAGGGTAATATAATGACAGTAGATTGTAGACCAGGGTAATATAATGACAGTAGAGGGTAGACCAGGGTAATATAATGACAGTAGAGACCAGGGTAATACAATGAAGTTAGATGGCAGACCAGGGTAATATAATGACAGTAGATTGTAAACCAGGGTAATATAATGACAGTAGAGACCAGGGTAATATAATGAAAGTAGATGGTAGACCAGGGTAATATAATGACAGTAGATGGTAGACCAGTGTAATATAATGACAGTAGAGACCAGGGTAATATAATGACCAGATGGTAGACTTAGGTAATATAATGCCAGTAGATTGTAGACCAGGGTAATATAATGACAGTAGAGGGGAGACCAGGGTAATATAATGACAGTAGATGGTAGACCAGGGTAATATAATGACAGTAGAGACCAGGATAATACAATGACAGTAGAGATTACACCAGTGTAATACAATGACAGTAGAGATTACACCAGGGTAATATAATGACAGTAGATTGTAGACCAGGGTAATATAATGACAGGAGATGGTAGACCAGTGTAATATAATGACAGGAGAGGGTAGACCAGGGTAATATAATGACAGCAGAGGGTAGACCAGGGGAGACCAGGGTAATATAATGACAGTAGATTGTAGACCAGGGTAATATAATGACAGTAGATGGTAGACCAGGGTAATATACTGACAGTAGATGGTAGACCAGGGTAATATAATGAAAGTAGATGGTAGACCAGGGTAATATAATGACAGTAGATGGTAGACCAGGGTAATATAATGACAGTAGAGACCAGGGTAATATAATGAAGTAGATGGTAGACCAGGTAATATAATGACAGTAGATGGTAGACCAGGGTAATATAATGACAGTAGAGGGTAGACCAGGGTAATATAATGACAGTAGATGGTAGACCAGGGTAATATAATGACAGTAGAGGTAGGGAGACCAGGGTAATATAATGACAGTAGATGGTAGACCAGGGTAATATAATGACAGTAGATTGTAGACCAGGGTAATATAATGACAGTAGATTGTAGACCAGGGTAATATAATGACAGTAGAGGGTAGACCAGGGTAATATAATGACAGTAGATGGTAGACAAGGGTAATATAATGACAGGAGAGGGTAGACCAGGGTAATATAATGACAGTAGATGGTAGACCAGGGTAATATAATGACAGTAGAGGGGACACCAGGGTAATATAATGAAGTTAGATGTTAGACCAGGGTAATATAATGACAGTAGATTGTAGACCAGGGTAATATAATGACAGTAGATGGTAGACCAGGGTAATATAATGACAGTAGATGGTAGACCAGGGTAATATAATGACAGTAGAGACCAGTGTAATATAATGACAGCAGAGGGTAGACCAGGGTAATATAATGACAGTAGATGGTAGACCAGGGTAATATAATGACAGTAGATGGTAGACCAGGGTAATATAATGACAGTTAGATGTTAGACCAGGGTAATATAATGACAGTAGATTGTAGACCAGGGTAATATAATGACAGTAGATGGGTAGACCAGGGTAATATAATGACAGTAGAGACCAGGGTAATATAATGAAGTTAGATGGCAGACCAGGGTAATATAATGACAGTAGATTGTAAACCAGGGTAATATAATGACAGTAGAGACCAGAATATAATGAAAGTAGATGGTAGACCAGGGTAATATAATGACAGTAGATGGTAGACCAGGGTAATATAATGACAGTAGAGACCAGGGTAATATAATGAAGTTAGATGGTAGACTTAGGTAATATAATGCCAGTAGATTGTAGACCAGGGTAATATAATGACAGTAGAGGGGAGACCAGGGTAATATAATGAAGTTAGATGTTAGACCAGGGTAATATAATGCCAGTAGATTGTAGACCAGGGTAATATAATGACAGTAGATGGTAGACCAGGGTAATATAATGACAGTAGATGGTAGACCAGGGTAATATAATGACAGTAGAGACCAGTGTAATATAATGACAGCAGAGGGTAGACCAGGGTAATATAATGACAGTAGATGGTAGACCAGGGTAATATAATGACAGTAGAGGGGACACCAGGGTAATATAATGACAGTAGATGGTAGACCAGGGTAATATAATGACAGTAGATGGTAGACCAGGGTAATATAATGACAGTAGAGGGTAGACCAGGGTAATATAATGACAGTAGAGGTAGACCAGGGTAATATAATGAAGTTAGATGGCAGACCAGGGTAATATAATGACAGTAGATTGTAAACCAGGGTAATATAATGACAGTAGAGACCAGGGTAATATAATGACAGTAGATGGTAGACCAGGGTAATATAATGACAGTAGATGGTAGACCAGGGTAATATAATGACAGTAGAGACCAGGGTAATATAATGACCAGATGGTAATATAATGACAGTAGATTGTAGACCAGGGTAATATAATGACAGTAGAGGGTAGACCAGGGTAATATAATGACAGTAGATGGTAGACCAGGGTAATATAATGACAGTAGAGACCAGGATAATACAATGACAGTAGAGATTACACCAGTGTAATACAATGACAGTAGAGATTACACCAGGGTAATATAATGACAGTAGATTGTAGACCAGGGTAATATAATGACAGGAGATGGTAGACCAGGTAATATAATGACAGTAGATGGTAGACCAGGGTAATATAATGACAGTAGACCAGGGGAGACCAGGGTAATATAATGACAGTAGATTGTAGACCAGGGTAATATAATGACAGTAGATGGTAGACCAGGGTAATATACTGACAGTAGATGGTAGACCAGGGTAATATAATGACAGTAGATGGTAGACCAGGGTAATATAATGACAGTAGAGGTTAGACCAGGGTAATATAATGACAGGAGGGACCAGGGTAATATAATGACAGTAGATGGTAGACCAGGGTAATACAATGACAGTAGAGGTTAGACCAGGGTAAGATAATGGTAGTAGATGGTAGACCAGGGTAAAATAATGACAGAAGAGACCAGGGTAATACAATGAGAGTAGAGACCAGGGTAATACAATGACAGTAGAGGTAACCAGGGTAATATAATGACAGTAGAGGGTAGACCAGGGTAATATAATGACAGTAGAGGGGAGACCAGGGGAATATAATGAAGTTAGATGGTAGACCAGGGTAATATAATGACAGTAGAGGGTAGACCAGGGTAATATAATGACAGTAGATGGTAGACAAGGGTAATATAATGACAGGAGAGGGTAGACTAGGGTAATATAATGACAGTAGATGGTAGACCAGGGTAATATAATGACAGTAGAGGGGACACCAGGGTAATATAATGAAGTTAGATGTTAGACCAGGGTAATATAATGACAGTAGATTGTAGACCAGGGTAATATAATGACAGTAGATGGTAGACCAGGGTAATATAATGACAGTAGATGGTAGACCAGGGTAATATAATGACAGTAGAGACCAGTGTAATATAATGACAGCAGAGGGTAGACCAGGGTAATATAATGAAAGTAGAGGGGACACCAGGGTAATATAATGAAGTTAGATGTTAGACCAGGGTAATATAATGACAGTAGATTGTAGACCAGGGTAATATAATGACAGTAGAGACCAGGGTAATACAATGAAGTTAGATGGCAGACCAGGGTAATATAATGACAGTAGATTGTAAACCAGGGTAATATAATGACAGTAGAGACCAGGGTAATATAATGAAAGTAGATGGTAGACCAGGGTAATATAATGACAGTAGATGGTAGACCAGGATAATATAATGACAGTAGATGGTAGACCAGGGTAATATAATGACAGTAGATGGTAGACCAGGGTAATATAATGACAGTAGAGGGGAGTCCAGGGTAAGATAATGGCAGTAGATGGTAGACCAGGGTAAAATAATGACAGTAGATGGTAGACCAGGGTAATACAATGACAGTAGAGATTACACCAGGGTAATATAATGACAGTAGAGATTACACCAGGGTAATATAATGACAGTAGAGGGTAGTCCAGGGTAATATAATGACAGTAGATGGTAGACCAGGGTAATATAATGACAGTAGATGGTAGACCACGGTAATATAATGACAGTAGATGGTAGACCAGGGTAATATAATGACAGTAGAGGGTAGACCAGGGTAATATAATGACAGTAGAGGGGAGACCAGGGTAAGATAATGGCAGTAGATGGTAGACCAGGGTAAAATAATGACAGTAGAGACCAGGGTAATACAATGACAGTAGAGATTACACCAGTGTAATACAATGACAGTAGAGATTACACCAGGGTAATATAATGACAGTAGATTGTAGACCAGGGTAATATAATGACAGTAGATGGTAGACCAGGGTAATATAATGACAGTAGAGACCAGGGTAATATAATGAAGTTAGATGGTAGACCAGGGTAAGATAATGGCAGTAGATTGTAGACCAGGGTAATATAATGACAGTAGATGGTAGACCAGGGTAAGATAATGGCAGTAGATGGTAGACCAGGGTAAGATAATGGCAGTAGATGGTAGACCAGGGTAAAATAATGACAGTAGAGACCAGGGTAATACAATGACAGTAGAGATTACACCAGTGTAATAAATTGACAGTAGAGATTACACCAGGGTAATATAATGACAGTAGATTGTAGACCAGGGTAATATAATGACAGTAGATTGTAGACCAGGGTAATATAATGACAGTAGATGGTAGTGCAGGGTAATATAATGACAGCAGAGGGGAGACCAGGGTAAAATAATGACAGTAGATGGTAGACCAGGGTAATACAATGACAGTAGAGATTACACCAGGGTAATATAATGACAGTAGATGGTAGACCAGGGTAATATAATGACAGTAGATGGTAGACCAGGGTAATATAATGACAGTAGATGGTAGACCAGGGTAATATAATGACAGTAGATGGTAGACCAGGGTAATATAATGACAGTAGATGGTAGACCAGGGTAATATAATGACAGTAGATGGTAGACTAGTAATATAATGACAGTAGATGGGTAGACCAGGGTAATATAATGACAGTAGATGGTAGACAAGGGTAATATAATGACAGTAGATTGTAGACCAGGGTAATATAATGACAGTAGATGGTAGCAGGGTAATATAATGACAGCAGAGGGAGACCAGGGTAATATAATGACAGTAGATGGTAGACCAGGGTAATACAATGACAGTAGAGATTACACCAGGGTAATATAATGACAGTAGAGATTACACCAGGGTAATATAATGACAGTAGAGGGTAGTCCAGGGTAATATAATGACAGCAGAGACCAGGGTAATATAATGACAGTAGATGGTAGACCAGGGTAATATAATGACAGTAGATGGTAGACCAGGGTAATATAATGACAGTAGATGGTAGACCAGGGTAATATAATGACAGTAGATGGTAGACCAGGGTAATATAATGACAGTAGATGGTAGACCACGGTAATATAATGACAGTAGATGGTAGACCAGGGTAATATAATGACAGTAGAGGGTAGACCAGGGTAATATAATGACAGTAGATGGTAGACCAGGGTAATATAATGACAGTAGATGGTAGACCAGGGTAATATAATGACAGTAGATGGTAGACCAGGGTAATATAATGACAGTAGATGGTAGACCAGGGTAATATAATGACAGTAGATGGTAGACTAGGGTAATATAATGACAGTAGAGGGTAGACCAGGGTAATATAATGACAGTAGATGGTAGACAAGGGTAATATAATGACAGGAGATGGTAGACCAGGGTAATATAATGACAGTAGAGACCAGGGTAATATAATGACAGTAGAGACCATGGTAATATAATGACAGTAGAGGTTAGACCAGGGTAATATAATGACAGTAGATGGTAGACCAGGGTAATATAATGACAGTAGAGGGTAATATAATGACAGTAGAAGGTAGACCAGGGTAATATAATGACAGTAGATTGTAGACCAGGGTAATATAATGACAGTAGAGGGTAGACCAGGGTAATATAATGACAGTAGATGGTAGACCAGGGTAATATAATGACAGTAGATGGTAGACCAGGGTAATATAATGACAGTAGATGGTAGACCAGGGTAATATAATGACAGTAGATGGTAGACCAGGGTAATATAATGACAGTAGATGGTAGACCAGGGTAATATAATGACAGTAGATGGTAGACCACGGTAATATAATGACAGTAGATGGTAGACCAGGGTAATATAATGACAGTAGAGGGTAGACCAGGGTAATATAATGACAGTAGATGGTAGACCAGGGTAATATAATGACAGTAGATGGTAGACCAGGGTAATATAATGACAGTAGATGGTAGACCAGGGTAATATAATGACAGTAGATGGTAGACCAGGGTAATATAATGACAGTAGATGGTAGACTAGGGTAATATAATGACAGTAGAGGGTAGACCAGGGTAATATAATGACAGTAGATGGTAGACAAGGGTCATATAATGACAGTAGATTGTAGACCAGGGTAATATAATGACAGTAGATGGTAGTGCAGGGTAATATAATGACAGCAGAGGAGACCAGGGTAATATAATGACAGTAGATGGTAGACCAGGGTAATACAATGACAGTAGATGATTACACCAGGGTAATATAATGACAGTAGAGGTAGTCCAGGGTAATATAATGACAGCAGAGACCAGGGTAATATAATGACAGTAGATGGTAGACCAGGGTAATATAATGACAGTAGATGGTAGACCAGGGTAATATAATGACAGTAGATGGTAGACCAGGGTAATATAATGACAGTAGAGGTAGACCAGGGTAATATAATGACAGTAGAGGGTAGACCAGGGTAATATAATGACAGTAGATGGTAGACCAGGGTAATATAATGACAGTAGATGGTAGACCAGGGTAATATAATGACAGTAGATGGTAGACCAGGGTAATATAATGACAGTAGATGGTAGACTAGGGTAATATAATGACAGTAGAGGGTAGACCAGGGTAATATAATGACAGTAGATGGTAGACAAGGGTAATATAATGACAGGAGATGGTAGACCAGGGTAATATAATGACAGTAGAGACCAGGGTAATATAATGACAGTAGAGACCATGGTAATATAATGACAGTAGAGGTTAGACCAGGGTAATATAATGACAGTAGATGGTAGACCAGGGTAATATAATGACAGTAGAGGGTAATATAATGACAGTAGAAGGTAGACCAGGGTAATATAATGACAGTAGATTGTAGACCAGGGTAATATAATGACAGTAGATGGTAGTGCAGGGTAATATAATGACAGCAGAGGGTAGACCAGGGTAATATAATGACAGTAGATGGTAGACCAGGGTAATACAATTACAGTAGAGATTACCAGGGTAATATAATGACAGTAGATGGTAGACCAGGGTAATATAATGACAGTAGATGGTACACCAGGGTAATATAATGACAGTAGAGGGTAGACCAGGGTAATATAATGACAGTAGAGAGACCAGGGTAATATAATGACAGTAGATGGTAGACCAGGGTAATATAATGACAGTAGATGGTAGACCAGGGTAATATAATGACAGTAGATGGTAGACCAGGGTAATATAATGACAGTAGATGGTAGACCAGGGTAATATAATGACAGTAGATGGTAGACCAGGGTAATATAATGACAGTAGATGGTAGACCAGGGTAATATAATGACAGTAGATGGTAGACCAGGGTAATATAATGACAGTAGATGGGTGAGACCAGGGTAAAATAATGACAGTAGATGGTAGACCAGGGTAATACAATGACAGTAGAGATTACACCAGGGTAATATAATGACAGTAGATGGTAGACCAGGGTAATATAATGACAGTAGATGGTAGACCACGGTAATATAATGACAGTAGATGGTAGACCAGGGTAATATAATGACAGTAGATGGTAGACCAGGGTAATATAATGACAGTAGATGGTAGACCAGGGTAATATAATGACAGTAGATGGTAGACCAGGGTAATATAATGACAGTAGAGGGTAGACCAGGGTAATATAATGACAGTAGATGGTAGACAAGGGTAATATAATGACAGTAGATGTAGACCAGGGTAATATAATGACAGTAGATGGTAGTGCAGGGTAATATAATGACAGCAGAGGAGACCAGGGTAATATAATGACAGTAGATGGTAGACCAGGGTAATACAATGACAGTAGATTACACCAGGGTAATATAATGACAGTAGAGATTACACCAGGGTAATATAATGACAGTAGAGGGTAGTCCAGGGTAATATAATGACAGCAGAGACCAGGGTAATATAATGACAGTAGATGGTAGACCAGGGTAATATAATGACAGTAGATGGTAGACCAGGGTAATATAATGACAGTAGATGGTAGACCAGGGTAATATAATGACAGTAGATGGTAGACCAGGGTAATATAATGACAGTAGATGGTAGACCAGGGTAATATAATGACAGTAGAGGGTAGACCAGGGTAATATAATGACAGTAGATGGTAGACCAGGGTAATATAATGACAGTAGATGGTAGTGCAGGGTAATATAATGACAGCAGAGGGGAGACCAGGGTAAAATAATGACAGTAGATGGTAGACCAGGGTAATACAATGACAGTAGAGATTACACCAGGGTAATATAATGACAGTAGATGGTAGACCAGGGTAATATAATGACAGTAGATGGTAGACCACGGTAATATAATGACAGTAGATGGTAGACCAGGGTAATATAATGACAGTAGATGGTAGACCAGGGTAATATAATGACAGTAGATGGTAGACCAGGGTAATATAATGACAGTAGATGGTAGACTAGGGTAATATAATGACAGTAGAGGGTAGACCAGGGTAATATAATGACAGTAGATGGTAGACAAGGGTAATATAATGACAGTAGATTGTAGACCAGGGTAATATAATGACAGTAGATGGTAGTGCAGGGTAATATAATGACAGCAGAGGGGAGACCAGGGTAATATAATGACAGTAGATGGTAGACCAGGGTAATACAATGACAGTAGAGATTACACCAGGGTAATATAATGACAGTAGAGATTACACCAGGGTAATATAATGACAGTAGAGGGTAGTCCAGGGTAATATAATGACAGCAGAGACCAGGGTAATATAATGACAGTAGATGGTAGACCAGGGTAATATAATGACAGTAGATGGTAGACCAGGGTAATATAATGACAGTAGATGGTAGACCAGGGTAATATAATGACAGTAGATGGTAGACCAGGGTAATATAATGACAGTAGATGGTAGACCACGGTAATATAATGACAGTAGATGGTAGACCAGGGTAATATAATGACAGTAGAGGGTAGACCAGGGTAATATAATGACAGTAGATGGTAGACCAGGGTAATATAATGACAGTAGATGGTAGACCAGGGTAATATAATGACAGTAGATGGTAGACCAGGGTAATATAATGACAGTAGATGGTAGACCAGGGTAATATAATGACAGTAGATGGTAGACCAGGGTAATATAATGACAGTAGAGGGTAGACCAGGGTAATATAATGACAGTAGATGGTAGACAAGGGTAATATAATGACAGGAGATGGTAGACCAGGGTAATATAATGACAGTAGAGACCAGGGTAATATAATGACAGTAGAGACCATGGTAATATAATGACAGTAGAGGTTAGACCAGGGTAATATAATGACAGTAGATGGTAGACCAGGGTAATATAATGACAGTAGAGGGTAATATAATGACAGTAGAAGGTAGACCAGGGTAATATAATGACAGTAGATTGTAGACCAGGGTAATATAATGACAGTAGAGGGTAGACCAGGGTAATATAATGACAGTAGATGGTAGACCAGGGTAATATAATGACAGTAGATGGTAGACCAGGGTAATATAATGACAGTAGATGGAAGACCAGGGTAATATAATGACAGTAGATGGTAGACCAGGGTAATATAATGACAGTAGATGGTAGACCAGGGTAATATAATGACAGTAGATGGTAGACCAGGGTAATATAATGACAGTAGATGGTAGACCACGGTAATATAATGACAGTAGATGGTAGACCAGGGTAATATAATGACAGTAGAGGGTAGACCAGGGTAATATAATGACAGTAGATGGTAGACCAGGGTAATATAATGACAGTAGATGGTAGACCAGGGTAATATAATGACAGTAGATGGTAGACCAGGGTAATATAATGACAGTAGATGGTAGACCAGGGTAATATAATGACAGTAGATGGTAGACTAGGGTAATATAATGACAGTAGAGGGTAGACCAGGGTAATATAATGACAGTAGATGGTAGACAAGGGTCATATAATGACAGTAGATTGTAGACCAGGGTAATATAATGACAGTAGATGGTAGTGCAGGGTAATATAATGACAGCAGAGGGGAGACCAGGGTAATATAATGACAGTAGATGGTAGACCAGGGTAATACAATGACAGTAGAGATTACACCAGGGTAATATAATGACAGTAGAGGGTAGTCCAGGGTAATATAATGACAGCAGAGACCAGGGTAATATAATGACAGTAGATGGTAGACCAGGGTAATATAATGACAGTAGATGGTAGACCAGGGTAATATAATGACAGTAGATGGTAGACCAGGGTAATATAATGACAGTAGAGGGTAGACCAGGGTAATATAATGACAGTAGAGGGTAGACCAGGGTAATATAATGACAGTAGATGGTAGACCAGGGTAATATAATGACAGTAGATGGTAGACCAGGGTAATATAATGACAGTAGATGGTAGACCAGGGTAATATAATGACAGTAGATGGTAGACCAGGGTAATATAATGACAGTAGATGGTAGACCAGGGTAATATAATGACAGTAGATGGTAGACAAGGGTAATATAATGACAGGAGATGGTAGACCAGGGTAATATAATGACAGTAGAGACCAGGGTAATATAATGACAGTAGAGACCATGGTAATATAATGACAGTAGAGGTTAGACCAGGGTAATATAATGACAGTAGATGGTAGACCAGGGTAATATAATGACAGTAGAGGGTAATATAATGACAGTAGAAGGTAGACCAGGGTAATATAATGACAGTAGATTGTAGACCAGGGTAATATAATGACAGTAGATGGTAGTGCAGGGTAATATAATGACAGCAGAGGGGAGACCAGGGTAATATAATGACAGTAGATGGTAGACCAGGGTAATACAATTACAGTAGAGATTACACCAGGGTAATATAATGACAGTAGATGGTATACCAGGGTAATATAATGACAGTAGATGGTACACCAGGGTAATATAATGACAGTAGAGGGTAGTCCAGGGTAATATAATGACAGCAGAGACCAGGGTAATATAATGACAGTAGATGGTAGACCAGGGTAATATAATGACAGTAGATGGTAGACCAGGGTAATATAATGACAGTAGATGGTAGACCAGGGTAATATAATGACAGTAGATGGTAGACCAGGGTAATATAATGACAGTAGATGGTAGACCAGGGTAATATAATGACAGTAGATGGTAGACCAGGGTAATATAATGACAGTAGATGGGTAGACCAGGGTAATATAATGACAGTAGATGGTAGACCAGGGTAATATAATGACAGTAGATGGTAGACCAGGGTAATATAATGACAGTAGATGGTAGACCAGGGTAATATAATGACAGTAGAGACCAGGGTAATATAATGACAGTAGAAGGTAGACCAGGGTAATATAATGACAGTAGAGATTAGACCAGGGTAATATAATGACAGTAGATGGTAGACCAGGGTAATATAATGACAGTAGATGGTAGACCAGGGTAATATAATGACAGTAGATGGTAGACCAGGGTAATATAATGACAGTAGATGGTAGACCAGGGTAATATAATGACAGTAGATGGTAGACCAGGGTAATATAATGACAGTAGATGGTAGACCAGGGTAATATAATGACAGTAGATGGTAGACCAGGGTAATATAATGACAGTAGATGGTAGACCAGGGTAATATAATGACAGTAGATGGAAGACCAGGGTAATATAATGACAGTAGATGGTAGACCAGGGTAATATAATGACAGTAGATGGTAGACCAGGGTAATATAATGACAGTAGATGGTAGACCAGGGTAATATAATGACAGTAGATGGTAGACCAGGGTAATATAATGACAGTAGATGGTAGACCAGGGTAATATAATGACAGTAGATGGTAGACCAGGGTAATACAATGACAGTAGAGATTACACCAGGGTAATATAATGACAGTAGAGGGTAGTCCAGGGTAATATAATGACAGTAGATGGTAGACCAGGGTAATATAATGACAGTAGATGGTAGACCAGGGTAATATAATGACAGTAGATGGTAGACCAGGGTAATATAATGACAGTAGATGGTAGACCAGGGTAATATAATAATGACAGTAGAGGTAGACCAGGGTAATATAATGACAGTAGATGGTAGACCAGGGTAATATAATGACAGTAGATGGTAGACCAGGGTAATATAATGACAGTAGATGGTAGACCAGGGTAATATAATGACAGTAGATGGTAGACCAGGGTAATATAATGACAGTAGATGGTAGACCAGGGTAATATAATGACAGTAGATGGTAGACCAGGGTAATATAATGACAGTAGATGGTAGACCAGGGTAATATAATGACAGTAGATGGTAGACCAGGGTAATATAATGACAGTAGAGACCAGGGTAATATAATGACAGTAGAGACCATAATATAATGACAGCAGAGGGGTAATATAATGACAGTAGATGGTAGACCAGGGTAATATAATGACAGTAGATGACAGTAGACCAGGGTAATATAATGACAGTAGATTGTAGACCAGGGTAATATAATGACAGTAGATGGTAATATAATGACCAGAGGGGAGACCAGGCAAATATAATGACAGTAGATGGTAGACCAGGGTAATATAATGACAGTAGAGATTACACCAGGGTAATATAATGACAGTAGATGGTAGACCAGGGTAATATAATGACAGTAGATGGTAGACCAGGTAATATAATGACAGTAGATGGTAGACCAGGGTAATATAATGACAGTAGAGGGTAGACCAGGGTAATATAATGACAGCAGAGACCAGGGTAATATAATGACAGTAGATGGTAGACCAGGGTAATATAATGACAGTAGATGGTAGACCAGGGTAATATAATGACAGTAGATGGTAGACCAGGGTAATATAATGACAGTAGATGGTAGACCAGGGTAATATAATGACAGTAGATGGTAGACCAGGGTAATATAATGACAGTAGATGGTAGACCAGGGTAATATAATGACAGTAGATGGTAGACCAGGGTAATATAATGACAGTAGATGGTAGACCAGGGTAATATAATGACAGTAGATGGTAGACCAGGGTAATATAATGACAGTAGATGGTAGACCAGGGTAATATAATGACAGTAGATGGTAGACCAGGGTAATATAATGACAGTAGATGGTAGACCAGGGTAATATAATGACAGTAGATGGTAGACCAGGGTAATATAATGACAGTAGATGGTAGACCAGGGTAATATAATGACAGTAGATGGTAGACCAGGGTAATATAATGACAGTAGATGGGTAATATAATGACAGTAGATGACAGTAGACCAGGGTAATATAATGACAGTAGATGGTAGACCAGGGTAATATAATACAGTAGATGGTGACCAGGTAGATGATGTAGACCAGGGTAATATAATGACAGTAGATGGTAGACCAGGGTAATATAATGACAGTAGATGGTAGACCAGGGTAATATAATGACAGTAGATGGTAGACCAGGGTAATATAATGACAGTAGATGGTAGACCAGGGTAATATAATGACAGTAGATGGTAGACCAGGGTAATATAATGACAGTAGATGACCAGGGTAATATAATGACAGTAGATGGTAGACCAGGGTAATATAATGACAGTAGAAGGTAGACCAGGTATATAATGACAGTAGAGACCAGGGTAATATAATGACAGTAGATGGTAGACCAGGGTAATATAATGACAGTAGATGGTAGACCAGGGTAATATAATGACAGTAGATGGTAGACCAGGGTAATATAATGACAGTAGATGGTAGACCAGGGTAATATAATGACAGTAGATGGTAGACCAGGGTAATATAATGACAGTAGATGGTAGACCAGGGTAATATAATGACAGTAGATGGTAGACCAGGGTAATATAATGACAGTAGAGGGTAGACCAGGGTAATATAATGACAGTAGATGGTAGACCAGGGTAATATAATGACAGTAGATGGTAGACCAGGGTAATATAATGACAGTAGATGGTAGACCAGGGTAATATAATGACAGTAGATGGTAGACTAGGGTAATATAATGACAGTAGATGGTAGACCAGGGTAATATAATGACAGTAGATGGTAGACCAGGGTAATATAATGACAGGAGATGGTAGACCAGGGTAATATAATGACAGACCAGGGTAATATAATGACAGTAGAGAAGGGTAATATAGGGTGACAGTAGAGACCATGGTAATATAATGACAGTAGATGGTTAGACCAGGGTAATATAATGACAGTAGATGGTAGACCAGGGTAATATAATGACAGTAGACCAGGGTAATATAATGACAGTAGAAGGAGACCAGGGTAATATAATGACAGTAGATGGTAGACCAGGGTAATATAATGACAGTAGATGGTAGACCAGGGTAATATAATGACAGTAGAGGGTAGACCAGGGTAATATAATGACAGTAGATGGTAGACCAGGGTAATATAATGACAGTAGATGGTAGACCAGGGTAATATAATGACAGTAGATGAGACCAGGGTAATATAATGACAGTAGATGGTAGACCAGGGTAATATAATGACAGTA
Organism: Oncorhynchus nerka; assembly: GCF_034236695.1. Lineage (NCBI taxonomy): Eukaryota > Metazoa > Chordata > Actinopteri > Salmoniformes > Salmonidae > Oncorhynchus > Oncorhynchus nerka. The sequence goes on from NC_088411.1 coordinate 46,738,083, forward strand.
GATGGTAGACCAGGTAATATAATGACAGTAGATTGTAGACCAGGTAATATAATGACAGTAGAGGTTAGACCAGGGTAATATAATGACAGTAGATGGTAGACCAGGGTAATATAATGACAGTAGATGGTAGACCAGGGTAATATAATGACAGTAGATGGTAGACCAGGGTAATATAATGACAGTAGATGGTAGACCAGGGTAATATAATGACAGTAGATGGTAGACCAGGGTAATATAATGACAGTAGAGGGTAGACCAGGGTAATATAATGACAGTAGATGGTAGACCAGGGTAATATAATGACAGTAGAGACCAGGGTAATATAATGACAGTAGAGGTTAGACCAGGGTAATATAATGACAGTAGATGGTAGACCAGGGTAATATAATGACAGTAGATGGTAGACCAGGGTAATATAATGACAGTAGATGGTAGACCAGGGTAATATAATGACAGTAGATGGTAGACCAGGGTAATATAATGACAGTAGATGGTAGACAGGGTAATATAATGACAGCAGATGGGAGACCAGGGTAATATAATGACAGTAGATGGTAGACCAGGGTAATATAATGACAGTAGATGATTAGACCAGGGTAATATAATGACAGTAGAGGGTAGACCAGGGTAATAGACAGCAGAGACCAGGGTAATATAATGACAGTAGATGGTAGACCAGGGTAATATAATGACAGTAGATGGTAGACCAGGGTAATATAATGACAGTAGATGGTAGACCAGGGTAATATAATGACAGTAGATGGTAGACCAGGGTAATATAATGACAGTAGATGGTAGACCAGGGTAATATAATGACAGTAGATGGTAGACCAGGGTAATATAATGACAGTAGATGGTAGACCAGGGTAATATAATGACAGTAGATGGTAGACCAGGGTAATATAATGACAGTAGATGGTAGACCAGGGTAATATAATGACAGTAGATGGTAGACCAGGGTAATATAATGACAGTAGATGGTAGACCAGGGTAATATAATGACAGTAGAGACCAGGGTAATATAATGACAGTAGATGGTAGACCAGGGTAATATAATGACAGTAGATGGTAGACCAGGGTAATATAATGACAGTAGATGGTAGACCAGGGTAATATAATGACAGTAGATGGTAGACCAGGGTAATATAATGACAGTAGATGGTAGACCAGGGTAATATAATGACAGTAGATGGTAGACCAGGGTAATATAATGACAGTAGATGGTAGACCAGGGTAATATAATGACAGTAGAGGGTAGACCAGGGTAATATAATGACAGTAGATGGTAGACCAGGGTAATATAATGACAGTAGATGGTAGACCAGGGTAATATAATGACAGTAGATGGTAGACCAGGTAATATAATGACAGTAGATGGTAGACCAGGGTAATATAATGACAGTAGATGGTAGACCAGGGTAATATAATGACAGTAGATGGTAGACCAGGGTAATATAATGACAGTAGATGGTAGACCAGGGTAATATAATGACAGTAGAGAGACCAGGGTAATATAATGACAGTAGAGACCAGGGTAATATAATGACAGTAGATGGTTAGACCAGGGTAATATAATGACAGTAGATGGTAGACCAGGGTAATATAATGACAGTAGAGGGTAATATAATGACAGTAGATTGTAGACCAGGGTAATATAATGACAGTAGATGGTAGACCAGGGTAATATAATGACAGTAGATGGTAGACCAGGGTAATATAATGACAGCAGATGGTAGACCAGGGTAATATAATGACAGTAGATGGTAGACCAGGGTAATATAATGACAGTAGATGGTAGACCAGGGTAATATAATGACAGTAGATGGTAGACCAGGGTAATATAATGACAGTAGAGGGTAATATAATGACAGTAGATGGTAGACCAGGGTAATATAATGACAGTAGAGGGTAGACCAGGGTAATATAATGACAGTAGATGGTAGACCAGGGTAATATAATGACAGTAGATGGTAGACCAGGGTAATATAATGACAGTAGATGGTAGACCAGGGTAATATAATGACAGTAGATGGTAGACTAGGGTAATATAATGACAGTAGAGGGTAGACCAGGGTAATATAATGACAGTAGATGGTAGACAAAGGGTAATATAATGACAGGAGATGGTAGACCAGGGTAATATAATGACAGTAGAGACCAGGGTAATATAATGACAGTAGAGACCATGGTAATATAATGACAGTAGATGGTAGACCAGGGTAATATAATGACAGTAGATGGTAGACCAGGGTAATATAATGACAGTAGATGGTAGACCAGGGTAATATAATGACAGTAGATGGTAGACCAGGGTAATATAATGACAGTAGATGGTAGAGCAGGGTAATATAATGACAGCAGAGGGTAGACCAGGGTAATATAATGACAGTAGAGGGGAGACCAGGGTAATATAATGACAGTAGATGGTAGACCAGGGTAATATAATGACAGTAGAGACCAGGGTAATATAATGACAGTAGATGGTAGACCAGGGTAATATAATGACAGTAGACGGTAGACCACGGTAATATAATGACAGTAGAGACCAGGGTAATACAATGACAGTAGAGGTTAGACCAGGGTAATATAATGACAGTAGATGGTAGACCAGGGTAATATAATGACAGTAGATGGTAGACCAGGGTAATATAATGACAGTAGATGGTAGACCAGGGTAATATAATGACAGTAGATGGTAGACCAGGGTAATATAATGACAGTAGATGGTAGACCAGGGTAATATAATGACAGTAGAGGGTAGACCAGGGTAATATAATGACAGTAGACGGTAGACCACGGTAATATAATGACAGTAGAGACCAGGGTAATACAATGACAGTAGAGGTTAGACCAGGGTAATATAATGACAGTAGATGGTAGACCAGGGTAATATAATGACAGTAGATGGTAGACCAGGGTAATATAATGACAGTAGATGGTAGACCAGGGTAATATAATGACAGTAGATGTAGACCAGGGTAATATAATGACAGTAGATGGTAGACCAGGGTAATATAATGACAGTAGATGGTAGACCAGGGTAATATAATGACAGTAGATGGTAGACCAGGGTAATATAATGACAGTAGATGGTAGACCAGGGTAATATAATGACAGTAGAGATGGTAGACCAGGGTAATATAATGACAGTAGAGACCAGGGTAATATAATGACAGTAGATGGTAGACCAGGGTAATATAATGACAGTAGATGGTAGACCAGGGTAATATAATGACAGTAGATGGTAGACCACGGTAATATAATGACAGTAGATGGTAGACCAGGGTAATATAATGACAGTAGAGGGTAGACCAGGGTAATATAATGACAGTAGATGGTAGACCAGGGTAATATAATGACAGTAGATGGTAGACCAGGGTAATATAATGACAGTAGATGGTAGACCAGGGTAATATAATGACAGTAGATGGTAGACCAGGGTAATATAATGACAGTAGAGGGGAGACCAGGGTAATATAATGACAGTAGATGGTAGACCAGGGTAATATAATGACAGTAGATGGTAGACCAGGGTAATATAATGACAGTAGATGGTAGACCAGGGTAATATAATGACAGTAGATGGTAGACCAGGGTAATATAATGACAGTAGATGGTAGACCAGGGTAATATAATGACAGTAGATGGTAGACCAGGGTAATATAATGACAGTAGAGGGTAATATAATGACAGTAGAAGGTAGACCAGGGTAATATAATGACAGTAGATTGTAGACCAGGGTAATATAATGAGGGTAATATAATGACAGCAGAGGGTAGACCAGGGTAATATAATGACAGTAGATGGTAGACCAGGGTAATATAATGACAGTGGTAGACCAGGGTAATATAATGACAGTAGATGGTATACCAGGGTAATATAATGACAGTAGATGGTAGACCAGGGTAATATAATGACAGTAGAGACCAGGTAGACCAGGGTAATATAATGACAGTAGAGAGACCAGGTAATATAATGACAGTAGATGGTAGACCAGGGTAATATAATGACAGTAGATGGTAGACCAGGGTAATATAATGACAGTAGATGGTAGACCAGGGTAATATAATGACAGTAGATGGTAGACCAGGGTAATATAATGACAGTAGATGGTAGACCAGGGTAATATAATGACAGTAGATGGTAGACCAGGGTAATATAATGACAGTAGATGGTAGACCAGGGTAATATAATGACAGTAGATGGTAGACCAGGGTAATATAATGACAGTAGATGGTAGACCAGGGTAATATAATGACAGTAGATGGTAGACCAGGGTAATATAATGACAGTAGATGGTAGACCAGGGTAATATAATGACAGTAGAGGGTAGACCAGGGTAATATAATGACAGTAGATGGTAGACCAGGGTAATATAATGACAGTAGATGGTAGACCAGGGTAATATAATGACAGTAGAGGGTAATATAATGACAGTAGAAGGTAGACCAGGGTAATATAATGACAGTAGAGACCAGGGTAATATAATGACAGTAGATGGTAGACCAGGGTAATATAATGACAGTAGATGGTAGACCAGGGTAATATAATGACAGTAGATGGTAGACCAGGGTAATATAATGACAGTAGATGGTAGACCAGGGTAATATAATGACAGTAGATGGTAGACCATGGTAATATAATGACAGTAGATGGTAGACCAGGGTAATATAATGACAGTAGATGGTAGACCAGGGTAATATAATGACAGTAGATGGTAGACCAGGGTAATATAATGACAGTAGATGGAAGACCAGGTAATATAATGACAGTAGATGGTAGACCAGGGTAATATAATGACAGTAGATGGTAGACCAGGGTAATATAATGACAGTAGATGGTAGACCAGGGTAATATAATGACAGTAGATGGTAGACCAGGGTAATATAATGACAGTAGATGGTAGACCAGGGTAATATAATGACAGTAGATGGTAGACCAGGGTAATATAATGACAGTAGATGGTTAGACCAGGGTAATATAATGACAGTAGATGGTAGACCAGGGTAATATAATGACAGTAGAGAGACCAGGGTAATATAATGACAGTAGATGGTAGACCAGGGTAATATAATGACAGTAGATGGTAGACCAGGGTAATATAATGACAGTAGATGGTAGACCAGGGTAATATAATGACAGTAGATGGTAGACCAGGGTAATATAATGACAGTAGATGGTAGACCAGGGTAATATAATGGCAGTAGATGGTAGACCAGGGTAATATAATGACAGTAGATGGTAGACCAGGGTAATATAATGACAGTAGATGGTAGACCAGGGTAATATAATGACAGTAGAGACCAGGGTAATATAATGACAGTAGAGACCAGGGTAATATAATGACAGTAGAGGTTAGACCAGGGTAATATAATGACAGTAGATGGTAGACCAGGGTAATATAATGACAGTAGAGGGAATATAATGACAGTAGAAGGTAGACCAGGGTAATATAATGACAGTAGAGGTAGACCAGGGTAATATAATGACAGTAGATGGTAGACCAGGGTAATATAATGACAGTAGATGGTAGACCAGGGTAATATAATGACAGTAGATGGTAGACCAGGGTAATATAATGACAGTAGATGGTAGACCAGGGTAATATAATGACAGTAGATGGTAGACCAGGGTAATATAATGACAGTAGAGGGTAGACCAGGGTAATATAATGACAGTAGAGAGACCAGGGTAATATAATGACAGTAGATGGTAGACCAGGGTAATATAATGACAGTAGATGGTAGACCAGGGTAATATAATGACAGTAGATGGTAGACCAGGGTAATATAATGACAGTAGATGGTAGACCAGGGTAATATAATGACAGTAGATGGTAGACCAGGGTAATATAATGACAGTAGATGGTAGACCAGGGTAATATAATGACAGTAGATGGTAGACCAGGGTAATATAATGACAGTAGATGGTAGACCAGGGTAATATAATGACAGTAGATGGTAGACCAGGTAATATAATGACAGTAGATGGTAGACCAGGGTAATATAATGACAGTAGATGGTAGACCAGGGTAATATAATGACAGTAGAGGGTAGACCAGACCAGGTAATATAATGACAGTAGATGGTAGACCAGGGTAATATAATGACAGGAGATGGTAGACCAGGGTAATATAATGACAGTAGATGGTAGACCAGGGTAATATAATGACAGTAGAGGGTAATATAATGACAGTAGAAGGTAGACCAGGGTAATATAATGACAGTAGAGACCAGGGTAATATAATGACAGTAGATGGTAGACCAGGGTAATATAATGACAGTAGAGGGGAGACCAGGGTAATATAATGACAGTAGATGGTAGACCAGGGTAATATAATGACAGTAGAGACCAGGGTAATATAATGACAGTAGATGGTAGACCAGGGTAATATAATGACAGTAGATGGTAGACCAGGGTAATATATTGACAGTAGAGGGTAGACCAGGGTAATATAATGACAGTAGATGGTAGACCAGGGTAATATAATGACAGTAGATGGTAGACCAGGGTAATATAATGACAGTAGAGGAGACCAGGCAATATAATGACAGTAGAGGTAGACCAGGGTAATATAATGACAGTAGAGACCAGGGTAATATAATGACAGTAGATGGTAGACCAGGGTAATATAATGACAGTAGATGGTAGACCAGGGTAATATAATGACAGTAGATGGTAGACCAGGGTAATATAATGACAGTAGATGGTAGACCAGGGTAATATAATGACAGTAGATGGTAGACCAGGGTAATATAATGACAGTAGATGGTAGACCAGGGTAATATAATGACAGTAGAGGGTAGACCAGGGTAATATAATGACAGTAGACGGTAGACCAGGTAATATAATGACAGTAGATGGTAGACCAGGGTAATATAATGACAGTAGAGGGTAGACCAGGGTAATATAATGACAGTAGAGGTTAGACCAGGGTAATATAATGACAGGAGAGGTTAGACCAGGGTAATATAATGGCAGTAGAGGTTAGACCAGGGTAATATAATGACAGTAGATGGTAGACCAGGGTAATATACTGACAGTAGATGGTAGAAAAGGGTAATATAATGACAGTAGATGGTAGACCAGGGTAATATAATGACAGTAGATGGTAGACCAGGGTAATATAATGACAGTAGATGGTAGACCAGGTAATATAATGACAGTAGATGGTAGACCAGGGTAATATAATGACAGTAGAGGGTAGACCAGGGTAATATAATGACAGTAGATGGTAGACCAGGGTAATATAATGACAGTAGATGGTAGACCAGGGTAATATAATGACAGTAGATGGTAGACCAGGGTAATATAATGACAGTAGATGGTAGACCAGGGTAATATAATGACAGTAGATGGTAGACCAGGGTAATATAATGACAGTAGATGGTAGACCAGGGTAATATAATGACAGTAGATGGTAGACAAGGGTAATATAATGACAGGAGATGGTAGACCAGGGTAATATAATGACAGTAGAGACCAGGGTAATACCCAATGACAGTAGAGACCATGGTAATATAATGACAGTAGAGGTTAGACCAGGGTAATATAATGACAGTAGATGGTAGACCAGGGTAATATAATGACAGTAGATAATATAATGACAGTAGAAGGTAGACCAGGGTAATATAATGACAGTAGATGGTAGACCAGGGTAATATAATGACAGTAGATGGTAGACCAGGGTAATATAATGACAGCAGAGGGTAGACCAGGGTAATATAATGACAGTAGAGAGGTAGACCAGGGTAATATAATGACAGTAGATGGTAGACCAGGGTAATATAATGACAGTAGATGGTAGACCAGGTAATATAATGACAGTAGATGGTAGACCAGGGTAATATAATGACAGTAGATGGTAGACCAGGGTAATATAATGACAGTAGAGGTAGACCAGGGTAATATAATGACAGTAGATGGTAGACCAGGGTAATATAATGACAGTAGATGGTAGACCAGGGTAATATAATGACAGTAGATGGTAGACCAGGGTAATATAATGACAGTAGATGGTAGACCAGGGTAATATAATGACAGTAGAGGGTAGACCAGGGTAATATAATGACAGTAGATGGTAGACCAGGGTAATATAATGACAGTAGATGGTAGACCAGGGTAATATAATGACAGTAGAGACCAGGGTAATATAATGACAGTAGAGACCAGGGTAATATAATGACAGTAGATGGTAGACCAGGGTAATATAATGACAGTAGATGGTAGACCAGGGTAATATAATGACAGTAGAGACCAGGTAATATAATGACAGTATGGTAGACCAGGGTAATATAATGACAGTAGATTGTAGACCAGGGTAATATAATGACAGTAGATGGTAGACCAGGGTAATATAATGACAGTAGAGGGAGACCAGGGTAATATAATGACAGTAGATGGTAGACCAGGGTAATACAATTACAGTAGAGATTACACCAGGGTAATATAATGACAGTAGATGGTATACCAGGGTAATATAATGACAGTAAATGGTAGACCATGGTAATATAATGACAGTAGATGGTACACCAGGGTAATATAATGACAGTAGATGGTAGACCAGGGTAATATATTGACAGTAGAGGGTAGACCAGGGTAATATAATGACAGTAGATGGTAGACCAGGTAATATAATGACAGTAGATGGTAGACCAGGGTAATATAATGACAGTAGAGGGTAATATAATGACAGTAGAAGGTAGACCAGGGTAATATAATGACAGTAGAGACCAGGGTAATATAATGACAGTAGATGGTAGACCAGGGTAATATAATGACAGTAGAGGGGAGACCAGGGTAATATAATGACAGTAGATGGTAGACCAGGGTAATATAATGACAGTAGAGACCAGGGTAATATAATGACAGTAGATGGTAGACCAGGGTAATATAATGACAGTAGATGGTAGACCAGGGTAATATATTGACAGTAGAGGGTAGACCAGGGTAATATAATGACAGTAGATGGTAGACCAGGGTAATATAATGACAGTAGATGGTAGACCAGGGTAATATAATGACAGTAGAGGGTAGACCAGGGTAATATAATGACAGTAGACGGTAGACCACGGTAATATAATGACAGTAGAGACCAGGGTAATACAATGACAGTAGAGGTTAGACCAGGGTAATATAATGACAGTAGATGGTAGACCAGGGTAATATAATGACAGTAGATGGTAGACCAGGGTAATATAATGACAGTAGATGGTAGACCAGGGTAATATAATGACAGTAGATGGTAGACCAGGGTAATATAATGACAGTAGATGGTAGACCAGGTAATATAATGACAGTAGATGGTAGACCAGGTAATATAATGACAGTAGAGGGTAGACCAGGGTAATATAATGACAGTAGATGGTAGACCAGGGTAATATAATGACAGTAGATGGTAGACCAGGGTAATATAATGACAGTAGATGGTAGACCAGGGTAATATAATGACAGTAGATGGTAGACCAGGGTAATATAATGACAGTAGATGGTAGACTAGGGTAATATAATGACAGTAGAGGGTAGACCAGGGTAATATAATGACAGTAGATGGTAGACAAGGGTAATATAATGACAGGAGATGGTAGACCAGGGTAATATAATGACAGTAGAGACCAGGGTAATATAATGACAGTAGAGACCATGGTAATATAATGACAGTAGAGGTTAGACCAGGGTAATATAATGACAGTAGATGGTAGACCAGGGTAATATAATGACAGTAGAGGGTAATATAATGACAGTAGAAGGTAGACCAGGGTAATATAATGACAGTAGATTGTAGACCAGGGTAATATAATGACAGTAGATGGTAGTGCAGGGTAATATAATGACAGCAGAGGGTAGACCAGGGTAATATAATGACAGTAGAGGGGAGACCAGGGTAATATAATGACAGTAGATGGTAGACCAGGGTAATATAATGACAGTAGAGACCAGGGTAATATAATGACAGTAGATGGTAGACCAGGGTAATATAATGACAGTAGATGGTAGACCAGGGTAATATATTGACAGTAGAGGGTAGACCAGGGTAATATAATGACAGTAGATGGTAGACCAGGGTAATATAATGACAGTAGATGGTAGACCAGGGTAATATAATGACAGTAGATGGTAGACCAGGGTAATATAATGACAGTAGATGGTAGACTAGGGTAATATAATGACAGTAGAGGGTAGACCAGGGTAATATAATGACAGTAGATGGTAGACCAGGGTAATATAATGACAGTAGATGGTAGACCAGGGTAATATAATGACAGTAGATGGTAATACCAGTAGAGACCATGGTAATATAATGACAGTAGAGGTTAGACCAGGGTAATATAATGACAGTAGATGGTAGACCAGGGTAATATAATGACAGTAGATGGTAGACCAGGGTAATATAATGACAGTAGATTGTAGACCAGGGTAATATAATGACAGTAGATGGTAGACCAGGGTAATATAATGACAGTAGAGGGTAGACCAGGGTAATATAATGACAGTAGATGGTAGACCAGGGTAATATAATGACAGTAGACAGTAGAGATTACACCAGGGTAATATAATGACAGTAGATGGTAGACCAGGGTAATATAATGACAGTAGATGGTAGACCAGGTAATATAATGACAGTAGATAATAAATGACAGTAGATGGTTAGACCAGGGTAATATAATGACAGTAGATGGTAGACCAGGGTAATATAATGACAGTAGATGGTAGACCAGGGTAATATAATGACAGTAGATGGTAGACCAGGGTAATATAATGACAGTAGATGGTAGACCAGGGTAATATAATGACAGTAGATGGTAGACCAGGTAATATAATGACAGTAGATGGTAGACCAGGGTAATATAATGACAGTAGAGGGTAGACCAGGGTAATATAATGACAGTAGATGGTAGACCAGGGTAATATAATGACAGTAGATGGTAGACCAGGGTAATATAATGACAGTAGATGGTAGACCAGGGTAATATAATGACAGTAGATGGTAGACCAGGGTAATATAATGACAGTAGATGGTAGACCAGGGTAATATAATGACAGTAGAGGGTAGACCAGGTAATATAATGACAGTAGATGGTAGACCAGGGTAATATAATGACAGTAGATGGTAGACCAGGGTAATATAATGACAGTAGAGACCAGGGTAATATAATGACAGTAGAGAGACCAGGTAATATAATGACAGTAGATGGTAGACCAGGGTAATATAATGACAGTAGATGGTAGACCAGGGTAATATAATGACAGTAGATGGGACCAATATAATGACAGTAGATGGTAGACCAGGGTAATATAATGACAGTAGATTGTAGACCAGGGTAATATAATGACAGTAGATGGTAGACCAGGGTAATATAATGACAGCAGAGGGTAGACCAGGGTATATAATGACAGTAGATGGTAGACCAGGGTAATATAATGACAGTAGATGGTAGACCAGGGTAATATAATGACAGTAGATGGTAGACCAGGGTAATATAATGACAGTAGATGGTAGACCATGGTAATATAATGACAGTAGATGGTACACCAGGGTAATATAATGACAGTAGAGGGTAGTCCAGGGTAATATAATGACAGCAGAGACCAGGGTAATATAATGACAGTAGATGGTAGACCAGGGTAATATAATGACAGTAGATGGTAGACCAGGGTAATATAATGACAGTAGATGGTAGACCAGGGTAATATAATGACAGTAGATGGTAGACCAGGGTAATATAATGACAGTAGATGGTAGACCAGGGTAATATAATGACAGTAGATGGTAGACCAGGGTAATATAATGACAGTAGATGGTAGACCAGGGTAATATAATGACAGTAGATGGTAGACTAGGGTAATATAATGACAGTAGAGGGTAGACCAGGGTAATATAATGACAGTAGATGGTAGACAAGGGTAATATAATGACAGGAGATGGTAGACCAGGGTAATATAATGACAGTAGATGGTAGACCAGGGTAATATAATGACAGTAGAGGGTAATATAATGACAGTAGAAGGTAGACCAGGGTAATATAATGACAGTAGAGACCAGGGTAATATAATGACAGTAGATGGTAGACCAGGGTAATATAATGACAGTAGAGGGGAGACCAGGGTAATATAATGACAGTAGATGGTAGACCAGGGTAATATAATGACAGTAGATGGTAGACCAGGGTAATATAATGACAGTAGATGGTAGACCAGGGTAATATAATGACAGTAGAGGGTAGACCAGGGTAATATAATGACAGTAGATGGTAGACCAGGGTAATATAATGACAGTAGATGGTAGACCAGGGTAATATAATGACAGTAATGACCAGGGTAATATAATGACAGTAGATGGTAGACCAGGGTAATATAATGACAGTAGATGGTAGACCAGGGTAATATAATGACAGTAGATGGTAGACCAGGGTAATATAATGACAGTAGATGGTAGACCAGGGTAATATAATGACAGTAGATGGTAGACCAGGGTAATATAATGACAGTAGATGGTAGACCAGGGTAATATAATGACAGTAGAGACCAGGGTTTACAATGACAGTAGAGGTTAGACCAGGGTAATATAATGACAGTAGATGGTAGACCAGGGTAATATAATGACAGTAGATGGACCAGGTAATATAATGACAGTAGAGACAGGGTAATATAATGACAGTAGAGACCAGGGTAATATAATGACAGTAGAGACCAGGGTAATATAATGACAGTAGATGGTAGACCAGGGTAATATAATGACAGTAGATGGTAGACCAGGGTAATATAATGACAGGGTAATACAATGACAGTAGAGTTAGACCAGGGTAATATAATGACAGTAGATGGTAGACCAGGGTAATATAATGACAGTAGATGGTAGACCAGGGTAATATAATGACAGTAGATGGTAGACCAGGGTAATATATTGACAGTGGCAGTAGATGGTAGACCAGGGTAAAATAATGACAGTAGAGACCAGGGTAATACAATGACAGTAGAGATTACACCAGTGTAATACAATGACAGTAGAGATTACACCAGGGTAATATAATGACAGTAGATTGTAGACCAGGGTAATATAATGACAGTAGATTGTAGACCAGGGTAATGTAATGACAGTAGATTGTAGACCAGGGTAATATAATGACAGTAGATGGTAGTGCAGGGTAATATAATGACAGCAGAGGGGAGACCAGGGTAAAACAATGACAGTAGAGATTACACCAGGGTAATATAATGACAGTAGATTGTAGACCAGGGTAATATAATGACAGTAGATGGTAGACCAGGGTAATATAATGACAGTAGATGGTAGACCAGGGTAATATAATGACAGTAGATGGTAGACCAGGGTAATATAATGACAGTAGATGGTAGACCAGGGTAATATAATGACAGTAGAGACCAGGGTAATATAATGACAGGAGAGGGTAGACCAGGGTAATATAATGACAGCAGAGGGTAGACCAGGGGAGACCAGGGTAATATAATGAAGTTAGATGGTAGACCAAGGTAATATAATGACAGTAGATTGTAGACCAGGGTAATATAATGATAGTAGATGGTAGACCAGGGTAATATAATGATAGTAGATGGTAGGCCAGGGTAATATAATGACAGTAGAGGGGACACAGGGGACCAGGGTAATACAATGACAGTTAGATGTAGACCAGGGTAATATAATGACAGTAGATGGTAGACCAGGGTAATATAATGACAGTAGATGGTAGACCAGGGTAATATAATGACAGTAGATGGTAGACCAGGGTAATATAATGACAGTAGAGACCAGGGTATATATAATGAGACAGTAGAGGATTGTAGACCAGGGTAATATAATGACAGTAGATGGTAGACCAGGGTAATATAATGACAGTAGATGGTAGACCAGGGTAATATAATGACAGTAGATGGTAGACCAGGGTAATATAATGACAGTAGAGGGGAGACCAGGGTAAGATAATGGCAGTAGATGGTAGACCAGGGTAATACAATGACAGTAGAGATTACACCAGTGTAATACAATGACAGTAGAGATTACACCAGGGTAATATAATGACAGTAGAGGGTAGACCAGGGTAATATAATGACAGTAGATGGTAGACAAGGGTAATATAATGACAGGAGATGGTAGACCAGGGTAATATAATGACAGTAGATGGTAGACCAGGGTAATACAATGAAGTTAGATGGCAGACCAGGGTAATATAATGACAGTAGATTGTAAACCAGGGTAATATAATGACAGTAGAGACCAGGGTAATATAATGAAAGTAGATGGTAGACCAGGGTAATATAATGACAGTAGATGGTAGACCAGGGTAATATAATGACAGTAGAGACCAGGGTAATATAATGAAGTTAGATGGTAGACTTAGGTAATATAATGCCAGTAGATTGTAGACCAGGGTAATATAATGACAGTAGAGGGGAGACCAGGGTAATATAATGACAGGAGATGGTAGACCAGGGTAATATAATGACAGTAGAGGGGAGACCAGGGTAATATAATGACAGTAGATGGTAGACCAGGGTAATATAATGACAGTAGATGGTAGACCAGGGTAATATAATGACAGTAGAGGGGAGACCAGGGTAAGATAATCGCAGTAGATGGTAGACCAGGGTAAAATAATGACAGTAGAGACCAGGATAATACAATGACAGTAGAGATTACACCAGTGTAATACAATGACAGTAGAGATTACACCAGGGTAATATAATGACAGTAGATTGTAGACCAGGGTAATATAATGACAGTAGATGGTAGTGCAGGGTAATATAATGACAGCAGAGGGGAGACCAGGGTAATACAATGACAGTAGAGATTACACCAGGGTAATATAATGACAGTAGATGGTAGACCAGGGTAATATAATGACAGTAGATGGTAGACCAGGGTAATATAATGACAGTAGATGGTAGACCAGGGTAATATAATGACAGTAGATGGTAGACCAGGGTAATATAATGACAGTAGAGACCAGGGTAATATAATGACAGGAGAGGGTAGACCAGGGTAATATAATGACAGCAGAGGGTAGACCAGGGGAGACCAGGGTAATATAATGACAGTAGATGGTAGACCAGGGTAATATAATGACAGTAGAGACCAGGGTAATATAATGACAGCAGAGGGTAGACCAGGGGAGACCAGGGTAATATAATGACAGTTAGATGGTAGACCAAGGTAATATAATGACAGTAGATTGTAGACCAGGGTAATATAATGATAGTAGATGGTAGACCAGGGTAATATAATGATAGTAGATGGTAGGCCAGGGTAATATAATGACAGTAGAGGGGACACCAGGGGAGACCAGGGTAATACAATGAAGTTAGATGGCAGACCAGGGTAATATAATGACAGTAGATGGTAGACCAGGGTAATATAATGACAGTAGATGGTAGACCAGGGTAATATAATGACAGTAGATGGTAGACCAGGGTAATATAATGACAGTAGAGACCAGGGTAATATAATGAAGTTAGATTGTAGACTTAGGTAATATAATGCCAGTAGATTGTAGACCAGGGTAATATAATGACAGTAGAGGGTAGACCAGGGTAATATAATGACAGTAGATGGTAGACCAGGGTAATATATTGACAGTAGATGGTAGACCAGGGTAATATAATGACAGTAGATGGTAGACCAGGGTAATATAATGACAGTAGAGACCAGGGTAATATAATGACAGGAGAGGGTAGGGTAATATAATGACAGCAGAGGGTAGACCAGGGTAATATAATGACAGTAGATGGTAGACCAGGGTAATATAATGACAGTAGAGACCAGGGTAATATAATGACAGCAGAGGGTAGACCAGGGAGACCAGGGTAATATAATGAAGTTAGATGGTAGACCAGGTAATATAATGACAGTAGATTGTAGACCAGGGTAATATAATGATAGTAGATGGTAGACCAGGGTAATATAATGATAGTAGATGGTAGGCCAGGGTAATATAATGACAGAGAGTTACACCAGGTAGACCAGGGTAATACAATGAAGTTAGATGGCAGACCAGGGTAATATAATGACAGTAGATGGTAGACCAGGGTAATATAATGACAGTAGATGGTAGACCAGGGTAATATAATGACAGTAGATGGTAGACCAGGGTAATATAATGACAGTAGATGGTAGACCAGGGTAATATAATGACAGTAGAGACCAGGGTAATATAATGAAGTTAGATTGTAGACTTAGGTAATATAATGCCAGTAGATTGTAGACCAGGGTAATATAATGACAGTAGATGGTAGACCAGGGTAATATAATGACAGTAGATGGTAGACCAGGGTAATATAATGACAGTAGATGGTAGACCAGGGTAATATAATGACAGTAGAGACCAGGGTAATATAATGACAGGAGAGGGTAGACCAGGGTAATATAATGACAGCAGAGGGTAGACCAGGGGAGACCAGGGTAATATAATGACAGTAGATGGTAGACCAGGGTAATATAATGACAGTAGAGACCAGGGTAATATAATGACAGCAGAGGGTAGACCAGGGGAGACCAGGGTAATATAATGAAGTTAGATGGTAGACCAAGGTAATATAATGACAGTAGATTGTAGACCAGGGTAATATAATGATAGTAGATGGTAGACCAGGGTAATATAATGATAGTAGATGGTAGGCCAGGGTAATATAATGACAGTAGAGTTACACCAGGGGAGACCAGGGTAATACAATGAAGTTAGATGGCAGACCAGGGTAATATAATGACAGTAGATGGTAGACCAGGGTAATATAATGACAGTAGATGGTAGACCAGGGTAATATAATGACAGTAGATGGTAGACCAGGGTAATATAATGACAGTAGATGGTAGACCAGGGTAATATAATGACAGTAGAGACCAGGGTAATATAATGAAGTTAGATTGTAGACTTAGGTAATATAATGCCAGTAGATTGTAGACCAGGGTAATATAATGAGGGTAGACCAGGGTAATATAATGACAGTAGATGGTAGACCAGGGTAATATAATGACAGTAGATGGTAGACCAGGGTAATATAATGACAGTAGAGGGGAGACCAGGGTAAGATAATGGCAGTAGATGGTAGACCAGGGTAAAATAATGACAGTAGAGACCAGGGTAATACAATGACAGTAGAGATTACACCAGTGTAATACAATGACAGTAGAGATTACACCAGGGTAATATAATGACAGTAGATTGTAGACCAGGGTAATATAATGACAGTAGATTGTAGACCAGGATAATATAATGACAGTAGATGGTAGACCAGGGTAATATAATGACAGTAGAGGGGAGACCAGGGTAAGATAATGGCAGTAGATGGTAGACCAGGCTAAAATAATGACAGTAGAGACCAGGGTAATACAATGACAGTAGAGATTACACCAGTGTAATACAATGACAGTAGAGATTACACCAGGGTAATATAATGACAGTAGATTGTAGACCAGGGTAATATAATGACAGTAGATTGTAGACCAGGATAATATAATGACAGTAGATTGTAGACCAGGGTAATATAATGACAGTAGATGGTAGTGCAGGGTAATATAATGACAGCAGAGGGGAGACCAGGGTAATACAATGACAGTAGAGATTACACCAGGGTAATATAATGACAGTAGATTGTAGACCAGGGTAATATAATGACAGTAGATGGTAGACCAGGGTAATATAATGACAGTAGATGGTAGACCAGGGTAATATAATGACAGTAGATGGTAGACCAGGGTAATATAATGACAGTAGAGGTTAGACCAGGGTAATATAATGACAGCAGAGGTTAGACCAGGGTAATATAATGACAGTAGAGGTTAGACCAGGGTAATATAATGACAGTAGAGGTTAGACCAGGGTAATATAATGACAGGAGGGACCAGGGTAAGATAATGACAGTAGATGGTAGACCAGGGTAATATAATGACAGTAGATTGTAGACCAGGGTAATATAATGACAGTATATGGTAGACCAGGGTAATATACTGACAGTAGATGGTAGACCAGGGTAATATAATGACACTAGAGGGTAGACCAGGGTAATATAATGACAGTAGATGGTAGCCAGGGTAATATAATGACAGTAGATGGTAGACCAGGGCTAATATAATGACAGTAGATGGTAGACCAGGGTAATATAATGACAGTAGAGGGTAGACAATGATAATGGCAGTAGATTGTAGACCAGGGTAATATAATGACAGGAGGGACCAGAAGATAATGACAGTAGATGGTAGACCAGGGTAATATAATGACAGTAGATTGTAGACCAGGGTAATATAATGACAGTAGATGGTAGACCAGGGTATATACTGACAGTAGATGGTAGACCAGGGTAATATAATGACACTAGAGGGTAGACCAGGGTAATATAATGACAGTAGATGGTAGCCAGGGTAATATAATGACAGTAGATGGTAGCCAGGGTAATATAATGACAGTAGATGGTAGACCAGGGTAATATAATGACAGTAGATGGTAGACAAGGGTAATATACTGACAGTAGATGGTAGACCAGGGTAAAATAATGACAGAATATACCAGGGTAATACAATGAGAGTAGAGACCAGGGTAATATAATGACAGTAGAGGGTAGACCAGGGTAATATAATGACAGTAGATGGTAGACAAGGGTAATATAATGACAGGAGATGGTAGACCAGGGTAATATAATGACAGTAGATGGTAGACCAGGGTAATACAATGAAGTTAGATGGCAGACCAGGGTAATATAATGACAGTAGATTGTAAACCAGGGTAATATAATGACAGTAGAGACCAGGGTAATATAATGAAAGTAGATGGTAGACCAGGGTAATATAATGACAGTAGATGGTAGACCAGGGTAATATAATGACAGTAGAGACCAGGGTAATATAATGAAGTTAGATGGTAGACTTAGGTAA
This sequence comes from Oncorhynchus nerka, assembly GCF_034236695.1. Classification (NCBI taxonomy): domain Eukaryota; kingdom Metazoa; phylum Chordata; class Actinopteri; order Salmoniformes; family Salmonidae; genus Oncorhynchus; species Oncorhynchus nerka. Next base: position 46,756,963 of record NC_088411.1, read on the forward strand.
TATAATGCCAGTAGATTGTAGACCAGGTATTATAATGACCAGGGTAGATATGACAGACCAGGGTAATATAATGACAGTAGATGGTAGACCAGGGTAATATAATGACAGGAGAGACCAGGGTAATATAATGACAGCAGAGGGTAGACCAGGGGAGACCAGGGTAATATAATGACAGTAGATGGTAGACCAGGGTAATATAATGACAGTAGAGACCAGGGTAATATAATGACAGCAGAGGGTAGACCAGGGGAGACCAGGGTAATATAATGAAGTTAGATGGTAGACCAAGGTAATATAATGACAGTAGATTGTAGACCAGGGTAATATAATGATAGTAGATGGTAGACCAGGGTAATATAATGATAGTAGATGGTAGGCCAGGGTAATATAATGACAGTAGAGGGGACACCAGGGGAGACCAGGGTAATACAATGAAGTTAGATGGCAGACCAGGGTAATATAATGACAGTAGATGGTAGACCAGGGTAATATAATGACAGTAGATGGTAGACCAGGGTAATATAATGACAGTAGATGGTAGACCAGGGTAATATAATGACAGTAGAGACCAGGGTAATATAATGAAGTTAGATTGTAGACTTAGGTAATATAATGCCAGTAGATTGTAGACCAGGGTAATATAATGACAGTAGAGGGTAGACCAGGGTAATATAATGACAGTAGATGGTAGACCAGGGTAATATATTGACAGTAGATGGTAGACCAGGGTAATATAATGACAGTAGATGGTAGACCAGGGTAATATAATGACAGTAGAGACCAGGGTAATATAATGACAGGAGAGGGTAGACCAGGGTAATATAATGACAGCAGAGGGTAGACCAGGGGAGACCAGGGTAATATAATGACAGTAGATGGTAGACCAGGGTAATATAATGACAGTAGAGACCAGGGTAATATAATGACAGCAGAGGGTAGACCAGGGGAGACCAGGGTAATATAATGAAGTTAGATGGTAGACCAAGGTAATATAATGACAGTAGATTGTAGACCAGGGTAATATAATGATAGTAGATGGTAGACCAGGGTAATATAATGATAGTAGATGGTAGGCCAGGGTAATATAATGACAGTAGAGGGGACACCAGGGGAGACCAGGGTAATACAATGAAGTTAGATGGCAGACCAGGGTAATATAATGACACTAGAGGGTAGACCAGGGTAATATAATGACAGTAGATGGTAGCCAGGGTAATATAATGACAGTAGATGGTAGCCCGGGCTAATATAATGACAGTAGATGGTAGACCAGGGTAATATAATGACAGTAGAGGGTAGACAAGGGTAAGATAATGGCAGTAGATTGTAGACCAGGGTAATATAATGACAGGAGGGACCAGGGTAAGATAATGACAGTAGATGGTAGACCAGGGTAATATAATGACAGTAGATTGTAGACCAGGGTAATATAATGACAGTATATGGTAGACCAGGGTAATATACTGACAGTAGATGGTAGACCAGGGTAATATAATGACACTAGAGGGTAGACCAGGGTAATATAATGACAGTAGATGGTAGCCAGGGTAATATAATGACAGTAGATGGTAGCCCGGGCTAATATAATGACAGTAGATGGTAGACCAGGGTAATATAATGACAGTAGAGGGTAGACAAGGGTAAGATAATGGCAGTAGATGGTAGACCAGGGTAAAATAATGACAGAATATACCAGGGTAATACAATGAGAGTAGAGACCAGGGTAATATAATGACAGTAGAGGGTAGACCAGGGTAATATAATGACAGTAGATGGTAGACAAGGGTAATATAATGACAGGAGATGGTAGACCAGGGTAATATAATGACAGTAGATGGTAGACCAGGGTAATACAATGAAGTTAGATGGCAGACCAGGGTAATATAATGACAGTAGATTGTAAACCAGGGTAATATAATGACAGTAGAGACCAGGGTAATATAATGAAAGTAGATGGTAGACCAGGGTAATATAATGACAGTAGATGGTAGACCAGGGTAATATAATGACAGTAGAGACCAGGGTAATATAATGAAGTTAGATGGTAGACTTAGGTAATATAATGCCAGTAGATTGTAGACCAGGGTAATATAATGAGGGTAGACCAGGGTAATATATTGACAGTAGATGGTAGACCAGGGTAATATAATGACAGTAGATGGTAGACCAGGGTAATATAATGACAGTAGAGACCAGGGTAATATAATGACAGGAGAGGGTAGACCAGGGTAATATAATGACAGCAGAGGGTAGACCAGGGGAGACCAGGGTAATATAATGACAGTAGATGGTAGACCAGGGTAATATAATGACAGTAGAGACCAGGGTAATATAATGACAGCAGAGGGTAGACCAGGGGAGACCAGGGTAATATAATGACAGTAGATGGTAGACCAGGGTAATATAATGACAGTAGATTGTAGACCAGGGTAATATAATGACAGTAGATGGTAGACCAGGGTAATATAATGATAGTAGATGGTAGACCAGGGTAGGGGCAATATAATGACAGTAGAGGACACCAGGGAGACCAGGGTAATACAATGAAGTTAGATGGCAGACCAGGGTAATATAATGACAGTAGATGGTAGACCAGGGTAATATAATGACAGTAGATGGTAGACCAGGGTAATATAATGACAGTAGATGGTAGACCAGGGTAATATAATGACAGTAGAGACCAGGGTAATATAATGACAGTTAGACTTAGGTAATATAATGCCAGTAGATTGTAGACCAGGGTAATATAATGACAGTAGATGGTAGACCAGGGTAATATAATGATAGTAGATGGTAGACCAGGGTAATATAATGACAGGAGGGACCAGGGTAATACAATGAAGTTAGATGGCAGACCAGGGTAATATAATGACACTAGAGGGTAGACCAGGGTAATATAATGACAGTAGATGGTAGACCAGGGTAATATAATGACAGTAGATGGTAGCCCGGGCTAATATAATGACAGTAGATGGTAGACCAGGGTAATATAATGACAGTAGAGGGTAGACAAGGGTAAGATAATGGCAGTAGATTGTAGACCAGGGTAATATAATGACAGGAGGGACCAGGGTAAGATAATGACAGTAGATGGTAGACCAGGGTAATATAATGACAGTAGATTGTAGACCAGGGTAATATAATGACAGTATATGGTAGACCAGGGTAATATAATGACAGTAGATGGTAGACCAGGGTAATATAATGACACTAGAGGGTAGACCAGGGTAATATAATGACAGTAGATGGTAGACCAGGGTAATATAATGACAGTAGATGGTAGCCAGGCTAATATAATGACAGTAGATGGTAGACCAGGGTAATATAATGACAGTAGAGGGTAGACAAGGGCAAGATAATGGCAGTAGATGGTAGACCAGGGTAAAATAATGACAGAATATACCAGGGTAATACAATGAGAGTAGAGACCAGGGTAATATAATGACAGTAGAGGGTAGACCAGGGTAATATAATGACAGTAGATGGTAGACAAGGGTAATATAATGACAGGAGATGGTAGACCAGGGTAATATAATGACAGTAGATGGTAGACCAGGGTAATACAATGAAGTTAGATGGCAGACCAGGGTAATATAATGACAGTAGATTGTAAACCAGGGTAATATAATGACAGTAGAGACCAGGGTAATATAATGAAAGTAGATGGTAGACCAGGGTAATATAATGACAGTAGATGGTAGACCAGGGTAATATAATGACAGTAGAGACCAGGGTAATATAATGAAGTTAGATGGTAGACTTAGGTAATATAATGCCAGTAGATTGTAGACCAGGGTAATATAATGAGGGTAGACCAGGGTAATATATTGACAGTAGATGGTAGACCAGGGTAATATAATGACAGTAGATGGTAGACCAGGGTAATATAATGACAGTAGAGACCAGGGTAATATAATGACAGGAGAGGGTAGACCAGGGTAATATAATGACAGCAGATGGTAGACCAGGCAATAGACAGGGAGACCAGGGTAATATAATGACAGTAGATGGTAGACCAGGGTAATATAATGACAGTAGAGACCAGGGTAATATAATGACAGCAGAGGGTAGACCAGGTGAGACCAGGGTAATATAATGAAGTTAGATGGTAGACCAAGGTAATATAATGACAGTAGATTGTAGACCAGGGTAATATAATGATAGTAGATGGTAGACCAGGGTAATATAATGATAGTAGATGGTAGGCCAGGGTAATATAATGACAGTAGAGGGGACACCAGGGGAGACCAGGGTAATACAATGAAGTTAGATGGCAGACCAGGGTAATATAATGACAGTAGATGGTAGACCAGGGTAATATAATGACAGTAGATGGTAGACCAGGGTAATATAATGACAGTAGATGGTAGACCAGGTAATATAATGACAGTAGAGGTAGACCAGGGTAATATAATGACAGTAGATTGTAGACTTAGGTAATATAATGCCAGTAGATTGTAGACCAGGGTAATATAATGACAGTAGAGGGTAGACCAGGGTAATATAATGACAGTAGATGGTAGACCAGGGTAATATATTGACAGTAGATGGTAGACCAGGGTAATATAATGACAGTAGATGGTAGACCAGGGTAATATAATGACAGTAGAGACCAGGGTAATATAATGACAGGAGAGGGTAGACCAGGGTAATATAATGACAGCAGAGGGTAGACCAGGGGAGACCAGGGTAATATAATGACAGTAGATGGTAGACCAGGGTAATATAATGACAGTAGAGACCAGGGTAATATAATGACAGCAGAGGGTAGACCAGGGAGACCAGGGTAATATAATGAAGTAGATGGTAGACCAGGGTAATATAATGACAGTAGATTGTAGACCAGGGTAATATAATGACAGTAGATGGTAGACCAGGGTAATATAATGATAGTAGATGGTAGACCAGGGTAATATAATGACAGTAGAGTTACACCAGGGGAGACCAGGGTAATATAATGACAGTTAGATGGCAGACCAGGGTAATATAATGACAGTAGATGGTAGACCAGGGTAATATAATGACAGTAGATGGTAGACCAGGGTAATATAATGACAGTAGATGGTAGACCAGGGTAATATAATGACAGTAGAGACCAGGGTAATATAATGAAGTTAGATTGTAGACCAGGTAATAATAGTAGATGAGACCAGGGTAGAGGGAGACCAGGGTAATATAATGACAGTAGATGGTAGACCAGGGTAATATAATGACAGTAGATGGTAGACCAGGGTAATATAATGACAGTAGAGGGTAGACCAGGGTAAGATAATGACAGTAGATGGTAGACCAGGGTAAAATAATGACAGTAGAGACCAGGGTAATACAATGACAGTGAGATTACACCAGTGTAATACAATGACAGTAGAGATTAGACCAGGGTAATATAATGACAGTAGATTGTAGACCAGGGTAATATAATGACAGTAGATTGTAGACCAGGATAATATAATGACAGTAGATGGTAGACCAGGGTAATATAATGACAGTAGAGGGGAGACCAGGGTAAGATAATGGCAGTAGATGGTAGACCAGGGTAAAATAATGACAGTAGAGACCAGGGTAATACAATGACAGTAGAGATTACACCAGTGTAATACAATGACAGTAGAGATTACACCAGGGTAATATAATGACAGTAGATTGTAGACCAGGGTAATATAATGACAGTAGATTGTAGACCAGGATAATATAATGACAGTAGATTGTAGACCAGGGTAATATAATGACAGTAGATGGTAGTGCAGGGTAATATAATGACAGCAGAGGGGAGACCAGGGTAATACAATGACAGTAGAGATTAGACCAGGCAATATAATGACAGTAGATTGTAGACCAGGGTAATATAATGACAGTAGATGGTAGACCAGGGTAATATAATGACAGTAGATGGTAGACCAGGGTAATATAATGACAGTAGATGGTAGACCAGGGTAATATAATGACAGTAGAGGGTAGACCAGGGTAATATAATGACAGCAGAGGTTAGACCAGGGTAATATAATGACAGTAGAGGTTAGACCAGGTAATATAATGACAGTAGAGACCAGGGTAATATAATGACAGTAGACCAGGGTAATATAATGACAGCAGAGGTAGACCAGGGAGACCAGGTAGATGGTAGACCAGGGTAATATAATGACAGTAGATGGTAGACCAGGGTAATATAATGACAGTAGAGACCAGGGTAATATAATGACAGCAGATAGACCAGGGAGACCAGGGTAATATAAATGAAGTTAGATGGTAGACCAAGGTAATATAATGACAGTAGATTGTAGACCAGGGTAATATAATGACAGTAGATGGTAGACCAGGGTAATATAATGACAGTAGATGGTAGACCAGGGTAATATAATGACAGTAGAGAGGACACCAGAGACCAGGGTAATATAATGACAGTAGATGGTAGACCAGGTAATATAATGACAGATGGTAGACCAGGGTAATATAATGACAGTAGATGGTAGACCAGGGTAATATAATGACAGTAGATGGTAGACCAGGCCAATATAATGACAGTAGATGGTAGACCAGGTAATATAATGACAGCAGAGGGTAGACCAGGGTAAGATAATGACAGTAGATGGTAGACCAGGGTAATATAATGACAGGAGGGGACACCAGGGTAAGATAAAATGACAGTAGATGGTAGACCAGGGTAATATAATGACAGTAGATTGTAGACCAGGGTAATATAATGACAGTATATGACAGTAGATGGTAGACCAGGGTAATATAATGACAGCAGAGGGTAGACCAGGGTAATATAATGACAGTAGATGGTAGACCAGGGTAATATAATGACAGTAGATGGTAGACCAGGGTAATATAATGACAGTAGATGGTAGACCAGGGTAATATAATGACAGTAGAGGGTAGACAAGATGGTAGACCAGGGTAAAATAATGACAGAATATACCAGGGTAATACAATGAGAGTAGAGACCAGGGTAATATAATGACAGTAGATGGTAGACCAGGGTAATATAATGACAGTAGATGGTAGACCAGGTAATATAATGACAGGAGATGGTAGACCAGGGTAATATAATGACAGTAGATGGTAGACCAGGGTAATACAATGAAGTTAGATGGCAGACCAGGGTAATATAATGACAGTAGATTGTAAACCAGGGTAATATAATGACAGTAGAGACCAGGGTAATATAATGAAAGTAGATGGTAGACCAGGGTAATATAATGACAGTAGATGGTAGACCAGGTATAATGACAGTAGAGACCAGGGTAATATAATGACAGTAGATGGTAGACCAGGTAATATAATGCCAGTAGATTGTAGACAGGGTAATATAATGAGTAGACCAGGGTAATATATTGACAGTAGATGGTAGACCAGGGTAATATAATGACAGTAGATGGTAGACCAGGGTAATATAATGACAGTAGAGGTTACACCAGGGTAATATAATGACAGGAGAGGGTAGACCAGGGTAATATAATGACAGCAGAGGGTAGACCAGGGAGACCAGGGTAATATAATGACAGTAGATGGTAGACCAGGGTAATATAATGACAGTAGAGACCAGGGTAATATAATGACAGCAGAGGGTAGACCAGGGTAATATAAATGAGACCAGGGTAATATAATGACAGTAGATGGTAGACCAGGTAATATAATGACAGTAGATTGTAGACCAGGGTAATATAATGATAGTAGATGGTAGACCAGGGTAATATAATGATAGTAGATGGTAGATGGCAGACCAGGTAATATAATGACAGTAGATGGTAGACCAGGGTAATATAAATGACAGTATGGCAGACCAGGGTAATATAATGACAGTAGATTGTAGACCAGGGTAATATAATGACAGTAGATGGTAGACCAGGGTAATATAATGACAGTAGATGGTAGACCAGGGTAATATAATGACAGTAGATGGTAGACCAGGGTAATATAATGACAGTAGAGGGTAGACAAGGGTAAGATAATGACAGTAGATTGTAGACCAGGGTAATATAATGACAGGAGGGACCAGGGTAAGATAATGAGACCAGGGTAATATAATGACAGTAGATGGTAGACCAGGGTAATATAATGACAGTAGATTGTAGACCAGGGTAATATAATGACAGTAGATGGTAGACCAGGGTAATATACTGACAGTAGATGGTAGACCAGGTAATATAATGACACTAGAGGGTAGACCAGGGTAATATAATGACAGTAGATGGTAGACCAGGGTAATAAATGACAGTAGATGGTAGAATATAATGACAGTAGGGTAGACCAGGGTAATATAATGACAGTAGATGGTAGACCAGGGTAATATAATGACAGTAGATGGTAGACCAGGTAATAATACAGAATATACCAGGGTAATACAGAGAGGGAGACCAGGGTAATATAATGACAGTAGAGGGTAGACCAGGTAATATAATGACAGTAGATGGTAGACCAGGGTAATATAATGACAGGAGATGGTAGACCAGGGTAATATAATGACAGTAGATGGTAGACCAGGTAATACAATGAAGTTAGATGGCAGACCAGGGTAATATAATGACAGTAGATTGTAAACCAGGGTAATATAATGACAGTAGAGACCAGGGTAATATAATGAAAGTAGATGGTAGACCAGGGTAATATAATGACAGTAGATGGTAGACCAGGGTAATATAATGACAGTAGAGACCAGGGTAATATAATGACAGTTAGATGGTAGACTTAGGTAATATAATGCCAGTAGATTGTAGACCAGGGTATAAATGAGGGTAGACCAGGGTAATATATTGACAGTAGATGGTAGACCAGGTAATATAATGACAGTAGATGGTAGACCAGGGTAATATAATGACAGTAGAGACCAGGGTAATATAATGACAGGAGGGTAATATAATGACAGTAGACCAGGGTAATATAATGACAGCAGAGGGTAGACCAGGGGAGACCAGGGTAATATAATGACAGTAGATGGTAGACCAGGTAATATAATGACAGTAGAGACCAGGGTAATATAATGACAGCAGAGGGTAGACCAGGGAGACCAGGGTAATATAATGACAGTAGATGGTAGACCAGGGTAATATAATGACAGTAGATTGTAGACCAGGGTAATATAATGATAGTAGATGGTAGACCAGGGTAATATAATGATAGTAGATGGTAGACCAGGTAATATAATGACAGTAGAGGGGACACCAGGACCAGTAATATAATGAAGTAGATGGCAGACCAGGGTAATATAATGACAGTAGATGGTAGACCAGGGTAATATAATGACAGTAGATGGTAGACCAGGGTAATATAATGACAGTAGAGACCAGGGTAATATAATGAAGAGATTACAGGTAGACTTAGGTAATATAATGACCAGTAGATTGTAGACCAGGGTAATATAATGACAGTAGAGGGTAGACCAGGGTAATATAATGACAGTAGATGGTAGACCAGGGTAATATATTGACAGTAGATGGTAGACCAGGGTAATATAATGACAGTAGATGGTAGACCAGGGTAATATAATGACAGTAGAGACCAGGGTAATATAATGACAGGAGAGGGTAGACCAGGGTAATATAATGACAGCAGAGGGTAGACCAGGGGAGACCAGGGTAATATAATGACAGTAGATGGTAGACCAGGGTAATATAATGACAGTAGAGACCAGGGTAATATAATGACAGCAGAGGGTAGACCAGGGGAGACCAGGGTAATATAATGAAGTTAGATGGTAGACCAAGGTAATATAATGACAGTAGATTGTAGACCAGGGTAATATAATGATAGTAGATGGTAGACCAGGGTAATATAATGATAGTAGATGGTAGGCCAGGGTAATATAATGACAGTAGAGTTACACAGGGTAGACCAGGGTAGACCAGGTAAAATAATGACAATGAAGTTAGATGGCAGACCAGGGTAATATAATGACAGTAGATGGTAGACCAGGGTAATATAATGACAGTAGATGGTAGACCAGGGTAATATAATGACAGTAGATGGTAGACCAGGGTAATATAATGACAGTAGATGGTAGACCAGGGTAATATAATGACAGTAGAGACCAGGTAATATAATGAAGTTAGATTGTAGACTTAGGTAATATAATGCCAGTAGATTGTAGACCAGGGTAATATAATGAGGAGTAGACCAGGGTAATATAATGACAGTAGATGGTAGACCAGGGTAATATAATGACAGTAGATGGTAGACCAGGGTAATATAATGACAGTAGAGGGAGACCAGGTAAGATAATGGCAGTAGATGGTAGACCAGAAAATAATGACAGTAGAGACCAGGTAATACAATGACAGTAGAGATTACACCAGTGTAATACAATGACAGTAGAGATTACACCAGGGTAATATAATGACAGTAGATTGTAGACCAGGGTAATATAATGACAGTAGATTGTAGACCAGGGTAAGATAATGACAGTAGATGGTAGACCAGGGTAAAATAATGACAGTAGAGACCAGGGTAATATAATGACAGTAGAGAGACCCAGGTAATATAATGACAGTAGAGATTAGACCAGGGTAATATAATGACAGTAGATTGTAGACCAGGGTAATATAATGACAGGATGGTAGACCAGGATAATATAATGACAGTAGATTGTAGACCAGGGTAATATAATGACAGTAGATGGTAGACAGGGTAATATAATGACAGCAGATGGTAGACCAGGGTAATATAATGACAGTAGAGATTAGACCAGGTAATATAATGACAGGATTGTAGACCAGGGTATATAATGACAGTAGATGGTAGACCAGGGCAATATAATGACAGTAGATGGTAGACCAGGGTAATATAATGACAGTAGATGGTAGACCAGGGTAATATAATGACAGTAGAGGTTAGACCAGGGTAATATAATGACAGCAGAGGTTAGACCAGGGTAATATAATGACAGTAGAGGTAGACCAGGGTAATATAATGACAGTAGAGGTAGACCAGGGTAATATAATGACAGGAGAGGGACCAGGGTAAGATAATGACAGTAGATGGTAGACCAGGGTAATATAATGACAGTAGATTGTAGACCAGGGTAATATAATGACAGTATATGGTAGACCAGGGTAATATACTGACAGTAGATGGTAGACCAGGGTAATATAATGACAGGAGGGACCAGGGTAAGATAATGACAGTAGATGGTAGACCAGGGTAATATAATGACAGTAGATTGTAGACCAGGGTAATATAATGACAGTATATGGTAGACCAGGGTAATATACTGACAGTAGATGGTAGACCAGGGTAATATAATGACACTAGAGGGTAGACCAGGGTAATATAATGACAGTAGATGGTAGCCAGGGTAATATAATGACAGTAGATGGTAGCCCGGGCTAATATAATGACAGTAGATGGTAGACCAGGGTAATATAATGACAGTAGAGGGTAGACAAGGGTAAGATAATGGCAGTAGATTGTAGACCAGGGTAATATAATGACAGGAGGGACCAGGGTAAGATAATGACAGTAGATGGTAGACCAGGGTAATATAATGACAGTAGATTGTAGACCAGGGTAATATAATGACAGTAGATGGTAGACCAGGGTAATATAATGACAGTAGATGGTAGACCAGGGTAATATAATGACAGTAGATTGGTAGACCAGGGTAATATAATGACAGTAGATGGTAGACCAGGGTAATATAATGACAGTAGATGGTAGACCAGGGTAATATAATGACAGTAGATGGTAGACCAGGGTAATATAATGACAGTAGAGGGTAGACCAGGGTAAGATAATGGCAGTAGATGGTAGACCAGGGTAAAATAATGACAGAATATACCAGGGGTAATACAATGAGACAGTAGAGACCAGGGTAATATAATGACAGTAGAGGGTAGACCAGGGTAATATAATGACAGTAGATGGTAGACCAGGGTAATATAATGACAGTAGAGACCAGGGTAATATAATGACAGGAGAGGGTAGACCAGGGTAATATAATGACAGCAGAGGGTAGACCAGGGGAGACCAGGGTAATATAATGACAGTAGATGGTAGACCAGGGTAATATAATGACAGTAGAGACCAGGGTAATATAATGACAGCAGAGGGTAGACCAGGGGAGACCAGGGTAATATAATGAAGTTAGATGGTAGACCAAGGTAATATAATGACAGTAGATTGTAGACCAGGGTAATATAATGATAGTAGATGGTAGACCAGGGTAATATAATGATAGTAGATGGTAGGCCAGGGTAATATAATGACAGTAGAGGTACCACCAGGGGAGACCAGGGTAATACAATGAAGTTAGATGGCAGACCAGGGTAATATAATGACAGTAGATGGTAGACCAGGGTAATATAATGACAGTAGATGGTAGACCAGGGTAATATAATGACAGTAGATGGTAGACCAGGGTAATATAATGACAGTAGAGACCAGGGTAATATAATGACAGTAGAGACCAGGGTAATATAATGAAGTTAGATTGTAGACTTAGGTAATATAATGCCAGTAGATTGTAGACCAGGGTAATATAATGAGGGTAGACCAGGGTAATATAATGACAGTAGATGGTAGACCAGGGTAATATAATGACAGTAGATGGTAGACCAGGGTAATATAATGACAGTAGAGGGGAGACCAGGGTAAGATAATGGCAGTAGATGGTAGACCAGGGTAAAATAATGACAGTAGAGACCAGGGTAATACAATGACAGTAGAGATTACACCAGTGTAATACAATGACAGTAGAGATTACACCAGGGTAATATAATGACAGTAGATTGTAGACCAGGGTAATATAATGACAGTAGATTGTAGACCAGGATAATATAATGACAGTAGATGGTAGACCAGGGTAATATAATGACAGTAGAGGGGAGACCAGGGTAAGATAATGGCAGTAGATGGTAGACCAGGGTAAAATAATGACAGTAGAGACCAGGGTAATACAATGACAGTAGAGATTACACCAGTGTAATACAATGACAGTAGAGATTACACCAGGGTAATATAATGACAGTAGATTGTAGACCAGGGTAATATAATGACAGTAGATTGTAGACCAGGATAATATAATGACAGTAGATTGTAGACCAGGGTAATATAATGACAGTAGAGACCAGGGTAATATAATGAAAGTAGATGGTAGACCAGGGTAATATAATGACAGTAGATGGTAGACCAGGGTAATATAATGACAGTAGAGACCAGGGTAATATAATGAAGTTAGATGGTAGACTTAGGTAATATAATGCCAGTAGATTGTAGACCAGGGTAATATAATGACAGTAGAGGGGAGACCAGGGTAATATAATGACAGGAGATGGTAGACCAGGGTAATATAATGACAGTAGAGGGGAGACCAGGGTAAGATAATCGCAGTAGATGGTAGACCAGGGTAATATAATGACAGTAGATGGTAGACCAGGGTAAAATAATGACAGTAGAGACCAGGGTAATACAATGACAGTAGAGATTACACCAGTGTAATACAATGACAGTAGAGATTACACCAGGGTAATATAATGACAGTAGATTGTAGACCAGGGTAATATAATGACAGTAGAAGGTAGACCAGTGTAATACAATGACAGGAGATGGTTGACCAGGGTAATATAATGACAGGAGAGGGTAGACCAGGGGAGACCAGGGTAATATAATGACAGATTGTAGACCAGGGTAATATAATGACAGTAGATGGTAGACCAGGGTAATATAATGACAGTAGATGGTAGACCAGGGTAATATAATGACAGTAGAGGTTAGACCAGGGTAATATAATGACAGGAGGGACCAGGGTAAGATAATGACAGTAGAGGGTAGACCAGGGTAATATAATGACAGTAGATTGTAGACCAGGGTAATATAATGACAGTAGAGGGTAGACCAGGGTAATATAATGACAGTAGATGGTAGACCAGGGTAATATATTGACAGTAGATGGTAGACCAGGGTAATATAATGACAGTAGATGGTAGACCAGGGTAATATAATGACAGTAGAGACCAGGGTAATATAATGACAGGAGAGGGTAGACCAGGGTAATATAATGACAGCAGAGGGTAGACCAGGGGAGACCAGGGTAATATAATGACAGTAGATGGTAGACCAGGGTAATATAATGACAGTAGAGACCAGGGTAATATAATGACAGCAGAGGGTAGACCAGGGGAGACCAGGGTAATATAATGAAGTTAGATGGTAGACCAAGGTAATATAATGACAGTAGATTGTAGACCAGGGTAATATAATGATAGTAGATGGTAGACCAGGGTAATATAATGATAGTAGATGGTAGGCCAGGGTAATATAATGACAGTAGAGTTACACCAGGGGAGACCAGGGTAATACAATGAAGTTAGATGGCAGACCAGGGTAATATAATGACAGTAGATGGTAGACCAGGGTAATATAATGACAGTAGATGGTAGACCAGGGTAATATAATGACAGTAGATGGTAGACCAGGGTAATATAATGACAGTAGATGGTAGACCAGGGTAATATAATGACAGTAGAGACCAGGGTAATATAATGAAGTTAGATTGTAGACTTAGGTAATATAATGCCAGTAGATTGTAGACCAGGGTAATATAATGAGGGTAGACCAGGGTAATATAATGACAGTAGATGGTAGACCAGGGTAATATAATGACAGTAGATGGTAGACCAGGGTAATATAATGACAGTAGAGGGGAGACCAGGGTAAGATAATGGCAGTAGATGGTAGACCAGGGTAAAATAATGACAGTAGAGACCAGGGTAATACAATGACAGTAGAGATTACACCAGTGTAATACAATGACAGTAGAGATTACACCAGGGTAATATAATGACAGTAGATTGTAGACCAGGGTAATATAATGACAGTAGATTGTAGACCAGGATAATATAATGACAGTAGATGGTAGACCAGGTAATATAATGACAGTAGAGGGAGACCAGGGTAAGATAATGGCAGTAGATGGTAGACCAGGTAAAATAATGACAGTAGAGACCAGGGTAATATAATGACAGTAGAGATTACACCAGTGTAATACAATGACAGTAGAGATTAGACCAGGGTAATATAATGACAGTAGATTGTAGACCAGGTAATAATAATGACAGTAGATTGTAGACCAGGATAATATAATGACAGTAGATTGTAGACCAGGGTAATATAATGACAGTAGATGGTAGACCAGGTAATATAATGACAGCAGAGGGGAGACCAGGGTAATACAATGACAGTAGAGATTACACCAGGGTAATATAATGACAGTAGATTGTAGACCAGGTAATATAATGACAGTAGATGGTAGACCAGGGTAATATAATGACAGTAGATGGTACCAGGGTAATATAATGACAGTAGATGGTAGACCAGGGTAATATAATGACAGTAGAGGTTAGACAGCAGATGGTAATATAATGAACGACAGCAGGTTAGACCAGGGTAATATAATGACAGTAGAGGTTAGACCAGGGTAATATAATGACAGTAGAGGTTAGACCAGGGTAATATAATGACAGGAGGGACCAGGGTAAGATAATGACAGTAGATGGTAGACCAGGGTAATATAATGACAGTAGATTGTAGACCAGGGTAATATAATGACAGTATATGGTAGACCAGGGTAATATACTGACAGTAGATGGTAGACCAGGGTAATATAATGACAGGAGGGACCAGGGTAAGATAATGACAGTAGATGGTAGACCAGGGTAATATAATGACAGTAGATTGTAGACCAGGGTAATATAATGACAGTATATGGTAGACCAGGGTAATATACTGACAGTAGATGGTAGACCAGGGTAATATAATGACACTAGAGGGTAGACCAGGGTAATATAATGACAGTAGAGACCAGGGTAATACAATGACAGTAGAGATTACACCAGTGTAATACAATGACAGTAGAGATTACACCAGGGTAATATAATGA
The DNA here is from genome assembly GCF_034236695.1 of Oncorhynchus nerka. Taxonomy (NCBI): domain Eukaryota; kingdom Metazoa; phylum Chordata; class Actinopteri; order Salmoniformes; family Salmonidae; genus Oncorhynchus; species Oncorhynchus nerka. The sequence continues at coordinate 46,772,837 of NC_088411.1, forward strand.
CAGTAGATTGTAGACCAGGGTAATATAATGACAGTAGAAGGTAGACCAGGGTAATACAATGACAGTAGATGGTGACCAGGGTAATATAATGACAGGAGAGGGTAATATAACCAGGGGAGACCAGGGTAATATAATGACAGATTGAGACCAGGGTAATATAATGACAGTAGATGGTAGACCAGGGTAATATAATGACAGTAGATGGAGACCAGGGTAATATAATGACAGTAGATGGTTAGACCAGGGTAATATAATGACAGGAGGGACCAGGGTAAGATAATGACAGTAGAGGGTAGACCAGGTAATATAATGACAGTAGATGGTAGACCAGGTAATATAATGACAGTAGAGGTAGACCAGGGTAATATAATGACAGTAGATGGTAGACCAGGGTAATATAATGACAGTAGATGGTAGACCAGGTAATATAATGACAGTAGATGGTAGACCAGGGTAATATAATGACAGTAGAGACCAGGGTAATATAATGACAGGAGAGGGTAGACCAGGGTAATATAATGACAGCAGAGGGTAGACCAGGGGAGACCAGGGTAATATAATGACAGTAGATGGTAGACCAGGGTAATATAATGACAGTAGAGACCAGGGTAATATAATGACAGCAGAGTAATATAGACCAGGGTTGTGCCGTGGCGGAGACCAGGGTAATATAATGAAGTTAGATGGTAGACCAAGGTAATATAATGACAGTAGATTGTAGACCAGGGTAATATAATGATAGTAGATGGTAGACCAGGGTAATATAATGATAGTAGATGGTAGGCCAGGGTAATATAATGACAGTAGAGTTACACCAGGGGAGACCAGGGTAATACAATGAAGTTAGATGGCAGACCAGGGTAATATAATGACAGTAGATGGTAGACCAGGGTAATATAATGACAGTAGATGGTAGACCAGGGTAATATAATGACAGTAGATGGTAGACCAGGGTAATATAATGACAGTAGATGGTAGACCAGGGTAATATAATGACAGTAGAGACCAGGGTAATATAATGAAGTTAGATTGTAGACTTAGGTAATATAATGCCAGTAGATTGTAGACCAGGGTAATATAATGAGGGTAGACCAGGGTAATATAATGACAGTAGATGGTAGACCAGGGTAATATAATGACAGTAGATGGTAGACCAGGGTAATATAATGACAGTAGAGGGGAGACCAGGGTAAGATAATGGCAGTAGATGGTAGACCAGGGTAAAATAATGACAGTAGAGACCAGGGTAATACAATGACAGTAGAGATTACACCAGTGTAATACAATGACAGTAGAGATTACACCAGGGTAATATAATGACAGTAGATTGTAGACCAGGGTAATATAATGACAGTAGATTGTAGACCAGGGATAATATAATGACAGTAGATGGTAGACCAGGGTAATATAATGACAGTAGAGGGAGACCAGGGTAAGATAATGGCAGTAGATGGTAGACCAGGTAAAATAATGACAGTAGAGACCAGGGTAATATAATGACAGTAGAGATTACACCAGTGTAATACAATGACAGTAGAGATTACACCAGGGTAATATAATGACAGTAGATTGTAGACCAGGTAATAATATAATGACAGTAGATTGTAGACCAGGATAATATAATGACAGTAGATTGTAGACCAGGGTAATATAATGACAGTAGATGGTAGACTAGGTGCAGGATGTAATATAATGACAGCAGGGTA